>NC_084568.2:28092500-28252500 GCF_033978685.3 Nerophis lumbriciformis | reverse complement strand
AGACTTTTCCTTGCAGCAGATCCAGAGATGGACAGTCAGAAGATCTTAGCGGCCTGTTTGGTTTGAGCCCATCTGGTCTGGTCTCCATGGTGTGTTCCAAGGCTCCAGTGAGGCCCTGGCCTGGACAGACTGGATCAGTCTGGGGCCAAAAGGGAGAGAGTAGAAGGACCCGAGTCTGCACAGACGCCAGTCCCACCACAATGAGCCACTTTAGGCCCCTGTGGTTAGTCGGCCTCAGAGGCAGGCGGCCAGCCCGCCACAGCTCCCTCCATCTCTGCCTGTGCTCTCAACTCCTCTCTCCTGTTTCTCCAACTTGTTTTTTTATTTTCAAAACATTGACTTAATGTTTTGTCTGCCAAGAATCATCAGTCATAGAGCAGGATGCTGGACGTGGAAGTGAATGTGCAGAGGGGACAGTTGGGGGGCGGGGGGGAGACACCTCAAGAGTTAATTCTGACAGATGGAGCTGTTCTGCAAGAGACCCACCTCAAAACACACTCACACACACACATAGACCCACTTCAAAACACACACACACACACAGAGAGATATTTAGTGCACTCCCTATTCTGCTCCCTTGGTGTCAAGAGGTCAGGGCTTGGGGGCCCAGACAAGGCAACAGGGACGGCGTGGCGCAGTGGAAGAGTGGCCGTGCGCGACCCGAGGGTCCCTGGTTCAATCCCCACCTAGTACCAACCTCGTCATGTCCGTTGTGTCCTGAGCAAGACACTTCACCCTTGCTCCTGATGGGTGCTGGTTAGCGCCTTGCATGGCAGCTCCCTCCATCAGTGTGTGAATGTGTGTGTGAATGGGTAAATGTGGAAGTAGTGTCAAAGCGCTTTGAGTACCTTGAAGGTAGAAAAGCGCTATACAAGTACAACCCATTTATTTATTTATAACAGGTACCTCAGGTGGAGAGGTGGAAAGTTGCTTCTTTCCAGACTCCATTTTTTATTTTTTTATTTTTTTCCGTGTTAAATGTCAAATGTCATAACTATAAAGTATAATAAACTGTACGTATGTATGTATATATATATATATATATATATATATATATATATATATAAACTATGTATATATGTGTTTTTTTATTTTTTATAATATTTATTTATTCATTTGATAGGGAAATCATGAGAAAACAGACCATTTTTTTGTCCTCCACCCCCCACCCCTCAAAAAATAAATAAAATAAAATAAAAATTACAAAAAAATAACACAAGTAAAATACTAAAACTCTCTCCCACCCCCCTTCCTACATTTCAGTCACAGTGGGTAGAAATGTGCTGCCTTCCTCTTCACCACAAGCAGATAGAGAATCACACTAACTAAAAGGGAAGAAAAAAAAGTAACAACAAAAATAAAAATCACAAACATACAGAGAAGTGTCACTGAATAAAAACAACAACAATAAAAAAAGAGTTGAGGTAAGTGGAAAGGTTCATTGTCAACAGTGAGTGTCACATTTATCCTATAGTGTCTTTAATTTAGCTATATAACTAATTATGCAGCCCCAGGTCAAGTCAAATTGTCAGACTCCATTTTTTGATTGCAATCAGTAATGTTGATGCTTAACCATACTCATTCGCTCTAAATGTGTCACTAAGCTGTCATTTGGTGACTGATGTGTGAAATCCGCTCATATGTCCCTGGAAGGCCCTCTGAAGACTTTCACCTTCTTCTTGTGGTGTTGATATGTCAACGTGATTTACAACCCACTTTCTGCATATGCCTGCAAGATGTTCATTTCTGGAGGCGGTCCTTTTAGCTTGCAAATGAAACCACGCCCCGCCCTTTCTAAAAGTGTCAGAAGGTATCTTTTAAAATGTAAAGGGATAAATAAACACCTCGAAGACGATTGATTTTTGATTGATTGATTGAGACTTTTATTAGTAGGTTGCACAGTGAAGTACATATTCCGTACAATTGACCACTAAATGGTAACACCCGAATAAGTTTTTCAACTTGTTTAAGTCGGGGTCCACTTATTGATTCATGATACAGATATATACTATTATATATACTACTATACAGTCATCACACAAGATAATCATCAGGGTGTATACATTGAATTATTTACAATTCGGGGTGTGGAGGGGGGGGGTTGGGTTTGGTTGTTATCATCAATCATCAACAATTGAGAACAGAGAAATGGATATTGAAACAGTGTAGGTCTGACTTGGTAGGATATGTACAGCAAGTAGTGGACATAGAGAAAGAGAGAGAGAGTTCAGAAGGCAGAAGAAAAGTATCTACATTTGATTGTTTACATTTGATTATTAACAATCCGGGGAGGGTGTTAGTTTAGGGTTGAAGTTGCCTGGAGGTGTACTTTTATTGCGGTTTTGAAGGAGGATAGAGATGCCCTTTCTTTTATACCTGTTGGGAGCGAATTCCACATTGATGTGGCATAGAAAGAGAATGAGTTAAGACCTTTGTTGGATCGGAATCTGGGTTTAACGTGGTTAGTGGAGCTCCCCCTGGTGTTGTGGTTATGGCGGTCATTTACGTTAAGGAAGTAGTTTGACATGTACTTCGGTATCAGGGAGGTGTAGCGGATTTTATAGACTAGACTCAGTGCAAGTTGTTTTACTCTGTCCTCCACCCTGAGATTCTATAGAGAAATCTCGTTCGTTGGTTGACCTTTTTGATTACCTTGGTTGCCATTTTATCACAGGAAAGATTAGCCTCTAGAATGGAACCTAGGTAGGTGACCTCATCTTTCCTGGTAAAAACAATGTCACCCACTTTTATAGTGAAGTCATTGACTTTCTTAAGGTTGATGTGGGACCCAAACAGGATGGATTCCGATTTACCCAAGTGTATGGATAGCTTGTTGTCAGCGAGCCAGGTGCAAGTTCTACAAAGTTCAGCACTGAGGATTTTCTCCACCTGTGACTTGTCCTTGTCTGATACCAGCAGGGCCCAGTCATCCGCAAACAAGAACAATTCACAGTCGCATGCTGATGACAAGTCGACGAAGAAGGCTTGTTGTACGCTTTTGGATCCAAATGATATTTACGTATAAAACGTCACGATGGCAGCGTTGCTTGCCCCGTTGAAGTTTAGCGGCTTGTCCAATCTGGTAGTGGCCATATTGCCAATGTAAAAGGTGGTGGACAAAGAAATGATGGATTACATCAGGCAGGAAGGCATGAGACGAGAAGGAATAACTGCGGCTTATTTGAAAACTCTGCGGTTCATGATCTCAACGAGCAGCGGGTGCTGCCATGGCAAAGCACGCACAGGCGCTCAGGTTGACCTTGCGCAGCAGTCCCAGCTGCTACCTTGACTTGTTATTCTGTCCAAATATCTGTAAAGAACTGCATGTGCACTCCTCCCCTTCGGCCGCCTCGCCGTCCAAATCAGTGAGTAACAAATGAGAAGCTTGTTTGCATAAAAATAATTAATCAAGTGAAGTGAAGTGAAGTGAAGTGAATTACATTTATATAACGCTTTTTCTCAAGTGACTCAAAGCGCTTTACATTGTGAAACCCAATATCTAAGTTACATTTAAAGGGGAACATTATCACAATTTCAGAAGGGTTAAAACCATTAAAAATCAGTTCCCAGTGGCTTATTTTATTTTTCGAAGTTTTAAAAAATTTTTTACCCATCACGCAATATCCCTAAAAAAAAGCTTCAAAGTGCCTGATTTTAACCATCGTTATATACACCCGTCCATTTTCCTGTGACGTCACATAGTGATGCCAACACAAACAAACATGGCGCATAGAACAGCAAGCTATAGCGACATTAGCTCGGATTCAGACTCGGATTTCAGCGGCTTAAGCGATTCAACAGATTACGCATGTATTGAAACGGATGGTTGTAGTGTGGAGGCAGGTAGCAAAAACGAAATTGAAGAAGGAACTGAAGCTATTGAGCCATATCGGTTTGAACCGTATGCAAGCGAAACCAACGAAAACGACATGACAGCCAGCGACACGGGAGAAAGCGAGGACGAATTCGGCGATCGCCTTCTAACCAACGATTGGTATGTGTTTGTTTGGCATTAAAGGAAACTAACAACTATGAACTAGGTTTACAGCATATGAAATACATTTGGCAACAACATGCACTTTGAGAGTGCAGACAGCCCAATTTTCATCAATTAATATATTCTGTAGACATACCCTCATCCGCTCTCTTTTCCTGAAAACTGATCTGTCCAGTTTTGGAGTTGATGTCAGCAGGCCAGGGAAGATAGGGTCGATATTCTTCTCTTGATCATCTTCGGTGGCATAAGGGACGGTGTGAGCCAAGACATCCAGGGGGTTTAACAAACTGCCGCCATTGCTTGCCGTGCTACCGAGGCCCTTTGTCCCTGAATTGCTCACACACTCCGGCAGATTCAATGGGGGTCTGGCGGCAGATTTCTTTGACTTTATCATTGGAAATGCATCTGCTTTGAGTGTCGCAGGATATCCACACATTCTTGCCATCTCTGTCGTAACATAGCTTTCGTCGGTAAAGTGTGCGGAACAAACGTCCAATTTCTTGCCACTTTCGCATCTTTGGGCCACTGGTGCAACTTGAATCCGTCCCTGTTCGTGTTGTTACACCCTCCGACAACACACCGACGAGGCATGATGTCTCCAAGGTACGGAAAACAGTCGAAAAAACGGAAAATAACAGAGCTGATTTGACTCGGTGTTTGAGAAAATGGCGGATTGCTTCCCGATGTGACATCACGTTGTGACGTCATCGCTCCGAGAGCGAATAATAGAAAGGCGTTTAATTCGCCAAAATTCACCCATTTAGAGTTCGGAAATCGGTCAAAAAAATATATGGTCTTTTTTCTGCAACATCAAGGTATATATTGACGCTTACATAGGTCTGGTGATAATGTTCCCCTTTAAACCAGTGTGGGTGGCACTGGGAGCAGGTGGGTAAAGTGTCTTGCCCAAGGACACAACGGTAGTGACTAGGATGGCGAAAGCGGGGATCGAACCTGCAACCCTCAAGTTGCTGGCACGGCTGCTCTACCAACCGAGCTATACCGCCCCAATCAAAAGAAATAACGGGTCTCAACTGCGAGAAATCGCCAGTCAATATATTCAGTTTGTTCAAGAACGTTACAATCCTCCAGTCTTGTCATCAATATTGAAATAACTGTATTCATTTTTGAATCCCTCATACGACTCACACAGCGTCCATTGCAATCAATTATGCAAATGAGGCGCTTAAGGCAATCTATAGCTCCTTTCCTTACGAGAGTTATCAAAGTTGGCAACACCGCGTCTCTCAACCTGATGCAGAGGGGGAGGAGTCTGGCCGACAGCGTATGCTAGCACCGCCCATATACAGTGGAACCTCCATTTACAAACCTTGTTGGTTCTTGAACATGCTTGGCAAAGTGAAAAGTTGGTTCCCCATAAGAAACAATGTAAACATGAATAATTGGTTTTGTAGCCTGGACTTAAGTCCCTATTTTATGATTTTACTGTATATTTATACAAAGCAACATAACGATGGCTCAACAATCTCTTTTTTATCCAAACAAAACAACAACAGCAAACTTGACTTTCAATGCGCGCACACACACAAAAGTCTCGTTGGTGCTCACCAAAACGTTAGCATGTTGCTACAATAAAAAACAAACAAAGGAAATTGTGCCCTTGCGCGAGTGATTATTTGTAGCATTTTTTTGAAGAAACTAAGACTTTCTGAGCTGTAAAAGGCGATCCTTCATCGGCTTGCGTCCCGGTTGTGCCTTCTCCTCAGCTGTATTACTCGTTTTAATGCACTCCCAACAGGTGTAAAAGAAAGTCCATCTCTACCCTCCTTCAAAACCGCACTAAAAGAACACCTCCACCCGGATTGTAAATAATGTAAATAATTCAATGTATATACTCTGATGATTAACTTGTGTGATGACTGTATTATGCTTTATACCATGAATTGATAAACGTGGACCCTGACTTAAACAAGTTGAAAAACGTATTCGGGTGTTACCATTTAGCGGTCAATTGTACGGAATATGTAGTGTACTGTGCAATCTACTAATAAAAGTCTCAATCAATGAATCAATGCTCGGGGATCTTTTTCCAAAAATAAAAACCCAGTTTCATCACTGTTAAAACTTGCTGCGGTAGAATCCTCCTTTGCCGATAAAATCCTCAAAGTGCATGATAAATGACCAGCCTATTTGCAATACTTTTAGCTGCTAGCTGCTTTACTTTTGTCCACACGAGCAACAGCCCTTTGCTTTTTCTCTCAGTCCTTGCGAAGATTTGTGCTCCTTCGGCAAGGTCATCAACCATATAAACGTAATTTTTTTTAAATCATGCTTACACATGTGGACTTGTTCCTTTCATATTTGCCAGGCAATCCGTGCACCATTGTAACCGCGTACTCCTCGCAAATATGAAAACAGGATGTGACACAATGGCCTGTATAGGAAGTGATGTCATCAAAAAGGCAGCCCCGAGAGGGCTTCCAACGGCACACAAAATGACTGAATGAATGAAGCGTTCGTACACCGAGACAATGTTGGCGCACCGAGTCATGTTTGGCGCCATTTAAAGTTTGGTAGGTGGTTGGTAGATAGAGGTTGCACTGTATGTGCTTTCTGCACTGTGACATCACACTGTAGCATCTCAAGGTTGGTAGGTGGTTGGTAGATGGAGGTTGCACTGTATGTGCTTCCTTCACTATGTCATCCCGCTGTAGCATCTAAAGGTTGGTAGGTGGCAAATAGGGGCGTTGGTAGATGGAGGTTGGACTGTGTGTGCTTCCTGCACACTGTGACATCACACTGTAGCATCTCAAGGTTAGTAGGTGGTTGGTAGATGGAGGTTCCACTGTATGTGCTTCCTGCACTGTGACATCACGCTGTAGCATCTAAAGGTTGGTAGGTGGAGGTTGCCCTGTATGTGCTTCCTGCACTGTGACATCACATTGTAGCATCTCAAGGTTGGTAGGCGGCAAATAGGTGCGTTGGTAGATGGAGGTTGGACTGTGTGTGCTTCCTGCACATTGTGACATCACTCTGTAGCATCTCAGGGTTTGTAGGTGGTTGGTAGATGGAGGTTGCACTGTATGTTCTTCCTGCACACTGTGACATCACACTGTAACATCTAAAGGTTGGTAGGTGGTTGGTAGATGGAGGTTGCACTTTATGTGCTTCCTGCACACTGTGACATCAGACTGTAGCATCTCAAGGTTTGTAGGTGGTTGGTAGATGGAGGTTGCACTGTATGTTCTTCCTGCACACTGTGACATCACACTGTAACATCTAAAGGTTGGTAGGTGGTTGGTAGATGGAGGTTGCATTTTATGTGCTTTCTGCACTCTGACATCACAATGTAGCATCTCAAGGTTAGTAGGTGGTTGATATATGGAGGTTCCACTGGATGTTCTTCCTGCACACTGTGACATCACACTGTAGCATCTAAAGGTTGGTCGGTGGTTGGTAGATAGAGGTTCCACTGTATGTGCTTCCTGCACACTGTGAGATCACACTGTAGCATCTAAAGGTTGGTCGGTGGTTGGTAGATGGAGGTTCCACTGGATGTGCTCCTGCGCACTGTGACATCACACTGTAGCATCTAAAGGTTGGTCGGGGGTTGGTAGATGGAGGTTCCACTGTATGTGCTTCCTGCACTGTGAGATCACACTGTAGCATCTAAAGGTTGGTCGGTGGTTGGTAGATGGAGGTTCCACTGGATGTGCTTCCTGCACTGTGACATCACACTGTAGCATCTGTTCAAAGACAAGATAACAAAACATAGGCCTTGTTGACATTTAAAAGCAGCAAATATTCATGTTGTCATTTTCCAGTCTTCTTCTGGGTGTCCATTTCTAGGACTTTTCTTTGTGAGCATCGGTTGGGCACTAACGCTCTTCAAGGCTGGCATCCTGTCTTGTTTCAGTGGTGGGGGTTAAAGGTCACAGGCCACCACTTCATCCCCAGCAGCCTACCTGCCCCTCGTCCTGAGGTCCTCACAAGAAGAGCTTGTGCTCGGGAGAACAATGGCTCCTCTATTGCTCCTTCCTGAGCCTGCAGGCTGCAACACTTTGTCTTCTGCTGCCACTCTCTCCAGTTCCCACCGTCCCCCATCCTCCTGCCTCCCGTCATATTGGGCTGGGTTCTTTTGTACCTGTGTGAGTGATCAGAAAAGCCGCAATGAGGGCGGGTCCTTCACCTCTTTCCTACTTGCTCCTTCTGTCTCAGGGGAGACAGGATAATGAGGAGGTCTGGTTTTGCCGTCCCTTCTCGCTCTCTAATTAAATCTGTCGCCTTGGGTTGCTCATGTTTGTGTCCTAAAAACACTTTGAGGTCTTGCTCAGCATAATCCCTCACACAAATCCACTTGATCTTCTCCAAGGGTCTCTTTACTCCTTCTATTCTTCACTTATTTTCCACAATAAAAGCTAAAAGCTTTGTACAAGTTGAAGGTGTAGTCAGAGATCAAGTGTTTGGTGTTCAAAGTGCAGACTAGGGTTGTCTCAATACCAATATTTTGGTACCGGTACCAACATGTATTTTAATACTTTTCGATACTTTTTGATACTTTTCTACATGAAGGGGAAAATCTTAGGGTACATTTAACATCTGTTTTTTTATTGCAATCGAAGAACAATTTTGTCCTTAAATAAAATAGTGAACATACTAGACAACTTGTCTTTCAGTCGTAAGTAAGCAAACAAAGGCTCCTAATTAGTCTGCTGACGTATGCAGTAACATATTTTGTCATTTCTTATTCTATTATTTTGTTAAAATTATGAGGGGCAAGCTGTAAAAATGGATTATTAATCTAATTGTTCATTTACTGTTAATATCTGGTTATTTTCCGTTTCAACATGTTCTATCTACACTTCTGTTAAAATGTAATAAACACTTATTCTTCTGTTGTTTGGATACTTTACATTAGTTTTGGATGATACCACAAATGTAGGTATCAATCCAATACCATGTAGTTACAGGGTCATACATTGGTCATAATTTAGGTTTTCACATGTCCAGGGACGTATTTCCTGAGTTTATGAATATAATGTGAATTTGAAAAAAAAAGAAGAAAAGATTTTGTGACGCTAAAAAATATAGACGTAATAGTGTTTGCATATGTGCCCTGCCCATAAGCGCCATACAGTTAGCTAGCTAACAACATTGCGGCAGAGTTAAGAGGCGCAACCCCTTATCATGGCGAAAGGAACGGGCAGCGCCAGCGACACAACCACTCACCAAAACAAATGTGGTTCTTTTAGGAAGGAATGGCTGTCAAAGTTTGTGCAAATAGAAGAACAAGCAGTGGAACTGGGTGAGATGTTTTCTTTTTGGAGTGAGAAAGGTCTACTCTGCAAAACATGCAGCGAAGCAAAGGTAGCAAGTGTGCTTTCGGCGGGAAAAATGTGGACTGAATGGAAGTTGGACGACCTCAAGCGTCACATTCAGCAGAAAAGTCATTGATGCATTCATTTTGATGGCTATCAGTTCAAACAATCACATGGCAAAGTATGTGAGTACACCAGAAACTATGCCTTTGAATTTGTGAACTCAATCAATGAGACTATGTGCAGTGTTAAAAATGCAACCTGGCATACTCTGATAGATAGTAGATGAGAGCCCAGACGTATCATCACACGTCATATATCTGAAATACAGGGGGGATGTGTTTGGAGGCATCATCCAGCTGACAGCAGGCACTGCTCAGGATATTGTGCAGGCAATAACTATGTTGTACTTCAAACATGGACTGGTGCCTCAGTTATGCTAGGAAAATACAACGGAGTTGCATCTTTGTTAAAGCGCCAAATCCCACACCTAACTGAACAACATTGTGAGGACTTGGGTATTGCTGATGTACCTTTGATGCCAGATTTGGAAACTCTTCTTTGAACTGTGTATTCCACTTTCTCTCGGTCCATTGTGAAGAGGGGAAACATGGAGGACCTAGCAAAGATTCTTGATGAAGATACACCATCAGTCAGGCCTCTGAACGAAATGCAATGGCCGTCAATGCTGTTCTGAGGAACTACACTGTGCTAAAGAATTCAGCAATAACAGAGATCCAGTGGCTACAAAAAGCCGAGGGATTCAGTTCAAGGTTACTGTCACTGCTCTGGGAGATGTTTTTGGTGAGCTAGCACAACTCTGCCTCACTTTACAAAGACGCAACCTGACCGTGATTGAAGGACACTGCTTTGCTAGAGCAAAGATTGAGAAGTCACGTTCCCAATATTTGAAGGAGAAGGATGCACAGTGGAGTGAGCGTGTCAAAGAGGAAATGGGCATCTCATCAGCCGATGGCAGAAACACTGGTGAGATTAGTAAACTCTGTGATCACAAACGGATCCTTGTATTCCAGTGGTCTGCATTTGACATCGAAGCATTGAGCTCAGACATCAGTTTTGACTAGGGATCAGCAGACATTGCCACACTGGCAAAGAAGTAGGAGGCCATTATCCAGCAACCACAGTCCATGGAGGCCATTAACAGTCAACATGCTGAATTCAAGTACATAAAATAATTGAAACAAGGCTCAGTCAGCACATTCTCAGATATGGTTGCTGCAGTACTTAGATGTGAGGAGCTAGAGGAGATGTTTGTGCTACATTTCAAACTTCCAGTGCAGATTTAGTTAAATGAATCATATCAAAATAGTATCCAGAAATCGTCTTGAAATGGCACATTTGGACCAGCTGATACGCATCAAGTCAAGCAAGAAGCAGACAAAGCCATCCACCTGGGCAAAGTGGACAACCACTGGAGAAGTGAAAAGGACAGATGTGAAAAATCAGGTCAAATGTGTGCATATTCTAGTGACATTTATGAATATGTTTTATTTATGGATTTGAATGAACAAATGCTGTTACAACGAGATAATTTATGAGTACCGTAGTAGAAATGCTAATACAATCTCATGAACAACAAGATTTGGGTCTTTTTCATTTGAAGTGGGCTTAGATTAAAAGTAAACTAATGACAATTTGATTCTTCTAACAAGCCATGTGACTTGCTATGATCCAGGATTTTGAGCAGGTGTGATGGTGGTGTGTGGCCATCTGATGTGGTCCTCAGTGTGCTCAGGGAGCTTGTGTGTATGCCCAGACTCATTAAACATGAGAGGGAACTTTGCGGACAAGGAATACCTGGAAACAAGAAGTACAATCCATAACATAGAAAAGGTGCAAAGGAGTCATCATTTCAGGGCTTCATGAATGCAACCTTGTCATTATTAGTGCCTAACGAGGAAATGCTGTGTGGTTCTTGTGGTGCTCGCAGTGTTTTAAGTGGTCAGCAATTTAGTTTTCAAGAAAGTATCAGAGTCTGAGTGTGCTTCTGTCAGGACGCTAAATGACTTACGTTATTCGTACAGTCTCACTGCCGAGCACTTGTCGCAGGTTGCTGAGTCAGCATTTATCTAGCAACGCTAGCTACATCTTCTTTGGCTCTGGTTACAAATAACGGTGGTGGCGTTGTAGAAGCGGGTTTCGCTTCTCGCGACGTCACAGCAACATGGTTACTGGGTCATACCGGTGTGCTATGCAGGTACAAGGCAGTTCATAGTATGACCCAAATTGAAGGCGGATGGGCTCTAAGCTTTTTCAAAGAAGAAGAAACCTCGAGATTGTGAAGAAAAGGAGGGCTGACTTCACCACTGCATTGAGCCGCTTCCTTTGGAAGTGATTACCTGAACATCACAAGCAACAGCAAATTCTTCTAGGCCGGTGTCACGGCGTGGCCATGTCTGGACTCATGCACGCTGAGACACTCAGGTATGCTGGCGGAGACCTGGGCATACCACTTCTTCTAAAATGGCTGTGTGGCTGTCTCTGTTCTTCAGGAGATCCCAAGGAACACATCTTAGGAATCGATGATGAGCCCCCCTTTAAAAAACAGAGTCAAAGTTTTGATTGACAGCGCAGATCTCCCGAGAGGAACATTGAATGCTTGAGTTTCTGTCGGAAACACAAAAGGCGCCCCAGAGGAGAAAGATCTCCGTGACACAGGGGAATAAAAGTCTGGCTCCGGAGAGATGGTCCCTTGAGTGCCAAACGGCAGTTATGTAACATAAGCTGCGACGTCAGAGGAGAGGAAAGAATTTGGAAGCGGCCTCTTCCGAAGGCTCCAAGAAAAACCACAAATATGCACGTCGTGGCAACGTGGATGTTTTAATTAGGGCTGTCAAAGTTAACGCACTAATAACGCCTTTACTTCAAGTTCCTTTAACCGCACATGCGTCCTGACTCCTTTTTGACCCTCAGGCCATTCCGTAGCGTCCAGTTACTGATGAGGGAAAATAGTGGTCAGAAAAGGTTACATGATGGAAATCTCATGTTCAAAGTCATAACAAAAAGATTACCTTTTTAACACCGTGTGACGACGTCATTGGAGCTGCTGGCAGAGTGGAGAAGCTTCACTTCCGTGTTTACATCCAAGTTGTGTGCTTTAATAGCATAAAATGTTGATTGTTACATTAACTGCTTGAGTAAAATTCAATAAAAGCTCAACAGAAAACAAATACGGTAGAGAGGAAGTCTACAGTTATCTTTTATCAGAGACTTTCACTCGTCAAAACATGTCGAGACACCTTTTCAAACCAATCACACACTTCCGGCTTCACAATAATAACGCTACGCGTCATTTCCAAAACAATGAAAAATACTTACATTACGATCATACTTTGTCAAAGATATTTTGTAATGCAATCTGTGATATTTCTACCTGAATAAATGATTTCTGGCACACCAAAATCAAGTTTAATAACATGTTCTGATTGACAGCTGTCAGTTACAGAATGTTTAGCAGGCTGAATATTACATGTTATTAATAAACAGGGAAGGTTAAGACATTGTCATGAATGGATATTAAAGGGGAACATTATCACAATTTCAGAATTGTTAAAACTATTAAAAATCAGTTCCCAGTGGATTATTATATTTTTCGAAGTTTTTTTCAAAATTTTGCCCATCACGCAATATCCCTAAAAAAAGCTTCAAAGTGCCTGATTTTAACCACCCGTCCATTTTCCTGTGACGTCACATAGTGAAGCCAACACAAACAAACATGGCGGAAAGAACTGCAAGCTATAGCGACATTAGCTCGGATTCAGACTCGGATTTCAGCGGCTTAAGCGATTCAACAGATTACGAATGTATTGAAACGGATGGTTGTAGTGTGGACGCAGGTAGCGAAAACGAAATTGAAGAAGAAACTGAAGCTATTGAGCCATATCGGTTTGAACCGTATGCAAGCGAAACCGACGCAAACGACACGACAGCCAGCGACACGAGAGAAAGCGAGGACGAATTCGGCGATCGCCTTCTAACCAACGATTGGTATGTGTTTGTTTGGCATTAAAGGAAACTAACAACTATGAACTAGGTTTACAGCATATGAAATACATTTGGCAACAACATGCACTTTGAGAGTGCAGACAGCCCAATTTTCATCAATTAATATATTCTGTAGACGTACCCTCATCCGCGCTCTTTTCCTGAAAGCTGATCTGTCCAGTTTTGGAGTTGATGTCAGCAGGCCAGGGAAGCTAGGGTCGATAGGGGGTTTAGCTCGCTCGTCTGCGGGAACAAACTGCCACTATTGCTTGCCGTGCTACCGAGGCCCTTTGTCCCTGAATTGCTCACACACTCCGGCAGATTCAATGGGGGTCTGGGGGAAGATTTCTTTGACTTTATCGTTGGAAATGCATCTGCTTTGAGTGTTGCAGGATATCCACATATTCTTGCCATCTCTGTCGTAGCATAGCTTTCGTCGGTAAAGTGTGCGGAACAAACGTCCAATTTCTTGCCACTTTCGCATCTTTGGGCCACTGGTGCAACTTGAATCCGTCCCTGTTTGTGTTGTTACACCCTCCGACAACACACCGACGAGGTATGATGTCTCCAAGGTACGGAAAACAGTCGAAAAAACGGAAAATAACAGAGCTGATTTGACTCTGTGTTTGAGAAAATGGCGGATTGCTTCCCGATGTGACGCCACGTTGTGACGTCATCGCTCCGAGAGCGAATATTAGAAAGGCGTTTAATTCGCCAAAATTCACCCATTTAGAGTTCGGAAATCGGTTAAAAAAATATATGGTCTTTTTTCTGCAACATCAAGGTATATATTAACGCTTACATAGGTCTGGTGATAATGTTCCCCTTTAACTTGTACAACATGTCATGTACAGAATATTTATTCAGGTAGAAATATCACAGATTACATTAGCAAACATCTTTGACAAAACATGATTGTAACAATACATATTTTGTGTTGTTAATGCGGGAAAATGCTATCTAAACATGGAAGTGTAGCTCCTCCTCTGAATGCAATTGTTCCAGCAGCAGGAATACAAGTTCTGTATTCCTATGTTTATGTTCTTTTTGTGTTAAGCTGTTTAAAAAAAGCATCATGTTTAAAAAAATAAAAAAACATGTTACTAATTGTCCAGCCATACTAATAAAAACTTCAAAATGATCTGTCTAATGTACACTTATTAAGAAAGGGCATCTCTATCCTCCTTCAAAACCGCACTAAAAGAACACCTCCAGGCAACTTCAAGCCTAAACTAGCACCCTCCCTTCCACATCCTACCTCCCCCGATTGTAAATAATCAAATGTAGATACTTATTCTTATGCTTTCTGATCTCTCTCTCTCTATGTCCACTACTTGCTGTACATATCCTACCAAGTCAGTCCTACACTGTTCCAATGTCCATTTCTCTGATGATGCAATTGTTGATGACTGAAGTGTTGATATCAACCAAACCTAACCCCCCCCCTCCACATCCCACACCCCGGATTGTAAATAATGTAAATAATTGAATGTACATACTCTGATGATTATCTTGTGTGATGACTGTATTATGATGATAGTATATATCTGTATCATGAATCAATTTAAGTGGACCCTGACTGTTGAAAAACTTATTCGGGTGTTTCCATTTAGTGGTCAATTGTACGGAATATGTACTGCACTGTGCAATCTACTAATAGAAGTTTCAATCAATCAATCAAATTAATGATGAAAAATGATATCTTTGTGCTATTATTGCGATTAATTTTGAGTTAACTTTGAACAAACTTAAACCTTTGAATGGTTTGACAGCCCGAGTTTTGGTCTGATGTGATCATTCCCTTCAACAATGCTGTGTAAAGAACCTTCTAGAAAGATATCCTCATGCATTCAAAACAGGAAGTGTCCGTCCAACCGTGTACTTAGACTTTGGAGGAAGGAAGGACTCCGCATACTTCAATGTATTCCACTTGCTGACAATGTTTTGACACAATTGTTGACAACTTGGATGCAATTTACACTTCATTTGATGTCAACTCTATGAGAATGGATCATATACAGTGTTATACACAACATATGCACGTTACTTTGTTCTTTAGCCAATCATGGTACTCTTACTTTAGAGTAATTTGACTCAAGTCAAAGTAAAAAGTAGTCATTCAAAGAATGACTTGAGTAAGAGTGAGTCTTATGATTTATTTACTAGCTATTTTTATAGGTACTTATGCTACAACTGAAGTGTGTGTGTGTGTGTGTGTGTGTGTGTGTGCGTGTGCGTGTGCGTGTGCGTGTGTGTGTTTGTGGTTATGTGAGTGTGTGTGGGTTTGTGGTTGTGTGTGCGTGGGTGTGTGTGTGTGAGACAGAGACACTACCACAGCATGTACTACAAAACAATCACATTTTACAGTAACATACTGTATGTGCAGCTAAAACATAAAAAAACATCTCCAACTTGGTGCAACATGTTGTGTGTAGTTGCAACATTTCCACTGACACACACAATCATAAATGTTTATGTGTGTGTATATATATATATTTATATATATATATATATATATATATATATATACATGTGTGTGTGTGTCTATATATGTGTGTATGTGTATATAAATATATATGTATATATATATATATGTACACATATATATATATATATATATATATATATATATTTATATATATATATATATATATATATATATATATATATATATATATATATATGTCTTAATAAGGTTATCCAAAAAATAGTGCTCGATACCGTAGTAGAGCGCAATATATGTATGTGTGGGAAAAAAAATCACAAGACTACTTCATCTCTACAGGCCTGTTTCATGAGGGGTTCCCTCAATCATCAGGAGATGAAGTAGTCTTGTGATTTTTTTTCCCACACATACATATATATATACATATATATATATATATATATATATATATATATATATATATATATATATATATATATATATATATATATATATATATATATATATATATAGTTAGTGCAACATGTTGTGTGTAGTTGCAACATTTCCACACACACATGATCTAATATATATATATATATATATATATATATATAAATATATATATATATATATATACAGTATATATATATCTTGAAAGATGGCACCTGATGGCCATAAGACATTACTGCACTTTTTGTCCATATAGATAAAACCAGTGCCGGCCCAAGCCTCCATGGGGCCCTAAGCAAAATTTGATTTTGGGGCCCTCTATTTCTGCCAATAATATATAAACTCATTGCGGCTCTGGCAGTGTTGTTTACATTATCCTATTGTCAGCCTGGCATGTCTTTACAAATGACATGTAATTTATAAAGATATGGGGGTGGCCCAGTTAAGAACATAAATAATACCAATGAATGAACGAATGATGTCCAGAGTGCCACATATGGTTCCTAATCTTAAAATGTAGAAAACATTCAGCTACAAGAGTGGCCTGGGGTTGAACAGTCCAAGTGATAAAGCTTTGTATTTACAGTAAAAGTGTCATCTTGTCTCATCAGTCTTGTACATATTAGTCTTTAATTACTAGTTTATATTTTTAGTTAATTGTTCATATTTAATGTTTACTTTGTACAAAGAGAGCGCAGTCTACTGAAGTTAAATTCCATGTGTGTTAAACATAACTGGACAATAAAGCTGATTCTGATTCACTTTATTATTTTTGGTAACAAAAACCTGAAACAGCAATGTGCAAAAATGTTGACCTAAAATTGTGTTTTTGTACAATAATATATCTTTGATCATTTAGAAATCATCAGTCAGACTCGTACATGCAAAAAATAAAAAATAATAATTTTTTGTTAATTGCTTTTGGGGGCCCCCTGGTGGCCGCGGGGCCCTAAGCAAGCGCTTAGTACGCTTATGCCTTGGGCCGGCTCTGGATAAAACAGTGTCATGTATGTGATCCAGGGCTGCCAATTATGGCCAAAGTAATAATTAAGATTATTGTTATCAATATTGAAAGCATAATTACTGATTGTTAGGTGAAGCAGTGTTGAGGTGTGAACGTAATACCATCATGTCATTTGTAATGTCTAATAAAAAAGACTATAGATAAACGTTATCCAAATATTTAAAGACAAATATTAGGTTTCTTTTATTCTTTAATAATATCAACTTGTCAGCTTTTTGTCATTGCATGATGCCTTTACCTCTATTTTTACATTTTGATAAAGGGATTTTTTAATGTATTATTTATTTAAGTTATGTACATGTGGATGCTGTATCGGGACAGATCCATTAAGAGTTTGAACAGAAATATGTCATATAGGAATTCCCTACACACAATATCACATTAACAATGTCCTATGTCACATGAATGGTTTTTGAAATAATACCTTTGTGACATGAAAAAAACACAAATAATGTAAAAAAAAACCTGGTGTTTACTTTTTGATATCAAAATAAAACACAAAGCAGGTTGGCTAATGAAGATAAAGTCAAATAAACAAGCTTTGTTCTTCTCCAATGCCTCCTATCAGTACAACAGTTTGGCCAACAAAAATAATGAGGAGTGACACCTCTCACATCGAATACGGTACACAATCTTCACAGCCTGCGTTCAATTCGATGAGATGACAAAACATTTGAGCTGGTATTGATGTTATTTGAAGACTGATACAGTCAGCAGTTAAATAAAGGACAAGTGAACATCCCAGTAAACAAACTAAAGACTTTACAAACAAGTTGTGACAACTGCTCCATGTTTCCTCACCTAATTAACGCTCAGTCACAGCAGCTGATGGACGCTGTATTGAGAAAATAAAAGCAACATCACATAGTTTTTTCCTTCGCTGTATACTTTTAGTGTGGGGACAAGTGCGTCTATCTCCAATATTGTCCACACCTGTCTCCATCTAAACACAGCAGTGCGCTTTTAAACACACGCCGGGAAGCGAGGGAAAATTATGTTAAACCAAGCGCTTGGCTCCGTTTACTCCGAGGGGAAATCTCTGGAGCAAAGTCTTTGTAGTTAGTCCGCCATGATTTTCAAGCCAAACGACGCTAGTGCACATGCGCCTGAATTCGTGTTGCCTAAAATGCATTAATAAAATTAAAATAGTAATTAAAACATTAGACCGTGTTACTAACCGTCTGGAATTTTATCTAGAACTATCATTATACCGTTTACTGTTACATCCCTTGTCTAATAACAAGTAAAAAGTCAAGGGCGGTCACGGCTTGTTCTTGCCGCCGATGTTGGTCAATTTTTTAGGGCATCATGGCTAAGGCTGCAGCTAACGATTATTTTTCTATCGATTAATCTATAGATTATTTTTTCGATTAATCTATAGATTATTTTTCCTTTTACTGATTATTTTTTTTATTTAAAATGAAGATGAAAAAATAAATGTAGGCCAGTTTTTTCAAAAGGCATGGCTTTTATTTACAAAAAAAAAAGTATGGCCACTCAGTCAACATTGACAACAACATGACAAAATGTTCTGTAACAATGTAAACATTTAAAACTTTTAACATTTAACAAAATTAAAAGTAGCGTATTTGCTTTTTAATGTGCAAATATAAAATAAACATACAGTGCAAATCTTAATATTCTGCAATAGTATAAGCATTTCAAAAGTAAAAGTATTGCTTATTTTGCTTTAAAATGTGCAAAAATAAAGATAAACATTATTTCCTTGAATTGGCGCCGGGTATATAGTATTCGCATGCCTCGAATTACTGCCGGGTCAAACTCGTTTCGCAAAATAATTAGCGCATGCTTGGCCTTACCGCCGGCTCAGGATTAACGCCGAATCAAACTCGTTTCGCAAAATATTAATTTTATTAGCACATGTCTGGAATTTTCGCCGGGTCAAACTCGTTTCGCAAAATAATTGAGGTTCATGACTGGTGAGGCACTGACTTCATCACAGTCAGATTTACAAACATATGAACCCTAAAGAGTATCTTATTCACCATTTGATTGGCAGCAGTTAACGGGTTATGTTTAAAAGCTCATACCAGCATTCTTCCCTGCTTGGCACTCAGCATCAAGAGTTGGAATTGGGGGTTAAATCACCAACAATTATTCCCGGGCGCGGCGCCGCTGCTGCCCACTGCTCCCCTCACATCCCAGGGGGTGATCAAGGGGATGGGTCAAATGCAGAGGCCATATTTCACCACACCTAGTGTGTGTGACAATCATTGGTACTTTAACTCATTGGCGTTGTTAGGCCTATTTTAGGGGGGCTCAAGCCCCCCTAAAATATTCTTAAGCCCCCCTAAATAATTTGGGGTTTTTTGGGTTTTTTTTACAAATAAATGCCGACATATTCATTATAAAGTGGCCCAAATATGAGTTTAAATAAATAATCATATAACCTGTTATTATTCACTCAGTTTCCCCCCACTTCGTAGCGTAAGGTAGAGAGCCCCTTTCGTGCATCGGTATCCAATCCATTCCACTTGTTCATATAGAAAATGCCCACATCACTCAAATTCCAGCCCGCATTTTCTCTGCGACCTTGCTTGCGGTCCTGCAGGTGTACGAAGCACATTATCTTCCTTTACAATGAGTGAAGCTGCACAAAACCTTGTGTGTGCAATTGTAAATCATTTATTTTTTAAGTTTTGTGTTTCTTGTAGAATCTATAATAAAGTAATATACATAAGCCTATTGTTAAAATAATGAAAAAAACATCATTAAATATATTTGTTTTATTGTATTGTTACATTAATAGCTGTTTTATTATTATAGGATGGCTTGTTAAACATTTAATAGGATTTTCAGAGGGAGGAAAAACCAAGACATTTAATATAAAATGTAAAATGAATAAATACATAAAAAGAAAAAGAAAATATATGGTTAAAAGCCATCGTCCCGGGGAGCATTTCATTTCGTCCCGTGCATTTTTTTAAAATAATAATAATAACAATGAATAATTTCTACGTCTTTGTTAGCCGTTTGTGAAGTTTTGTGCTCGTGCGTAACAGTCGTTCGCATCCTGTGCATCTCCTGGGGGCAAAGCCCCCCTTGTCCTTAAAAGCTAGTGACGCCCCTGATTTAACTTAACTTTAACTTTACACATACAAACTGTAGCACACAAAAAAGCACATTTAATAAAAAAAACGTTATTATGGTCTTACCTTTACTTATAAGTGCAGGAACAGTGGTGTTCGTGTTGGAGGAGTTGTGAATGAATGAAATATGAAATCCGTGCTGCAGTCTGCAGGTGTACCTAATGTAGTGTCCTTGCAGTCGTTCACGGCTCCTCCGGCGCGAGCAATGTTGTTTTTGCACTTTTTGGCTTCTTGTTAAGTGACTTTTTTTGGGTGGATTCGGTCTTGCACGTGGAGGGTTTGGGTGTGGGCTTTGGTTGGTGTGGCGCTCTCGTCGGTGGGTGCAGTCTGCGGCGAAGGGTGCCTTAAGCACCAGGAGGCGTGGTTACGCGTGCCTCAGCCAGTGCGTCTTCGCAGCAGTTTTATGATCGCTCAGCACAAGAAATACTTTACACACATTCAGTTGTTGACAAAATACACTGTACATTATATACCTCAGCTAACTAAACTATGGAAATGTATAATATAATTCATATAGCAATACAGTCTCACTGCACAGCAGACCAGCAGTTAGCCGAGCCCGTCCATGTTGAGGCACTGAGTGACGTGCCTCGACTGGCTGTTGTTCACCGCACCGTCTCTTCTCAGTATTTGAACTGCAAATGTGAAAATTCAGCGATTTTGAATAAAAATAATCTAAAACTGGTGAAGTTAAATGGAAAATAACTGTATAGTATAATCACTGGATACATATAACAATTTAATTTATTTATTTATTTTTTTACATTTTTTTCTTTCCATGATGGCAGGTGAGGCCCCGCCTCACCTGCCTCTAGTGACCGCACGTCACTGCTAGAACTTCCGCTGGGTCAAACTCGTCACGTCATGAGTGACACTTCACCTGTCATCATTTTCAAAATGGAGGAGGCTGATTTCAATCATTTGAAATCGCATAAAGGGAAGAGGATTAAGAGCTATTCAGTAGGATTTAAGGTCCAAGCTTTTGAATATGCTAAAAAGAACAGTAAGCAGCTATGTTTTATTAATATACCGTGGCTGCGTGTGTCAAATATGAGTCATTAAATGACTCCCGCCTCCTGGTGGTAGAGGGCGCTAGTGATCCTTCTTGAGACTACCGGTACTGCAGAAGACCGGTGCTGCAGAAGAAGACAACAAGCAACAAGAGTGAGCAGTGATCGTTTGCTT
This sequence comes from Nerophis lumbriciformis, assembly GCF_033978685.3. Taxonomy (NCBI): domain Eukaryota; kingdom Metazoa; phylum Chordata; class Actinopteri; order Syngnathiformes; family Syngnathidae; genus Nerophis; species Nerophis lumbriciformis. The sequence goes on along the minus strand of NC_084568.2, from coordinate 28,231,022 downwards.
GCACTTTTAACATGGAGGATTACATATCTAAAATAAAACCGTTTTCTAAACTGGACTTTCAATCGAAGCAGGAGGTAATACTTAAAGGAATATCTCCATCGAGACAGAGAGACTTTTAAAACTGAAGAAAGATAAGGAAGACTTCTATAAACAAGTTATCGATGCTTTTGATCAGAAGCAGCTGCGCATGGACTCATAAGTAAAGGTAAGACCATAATAACGTTTTTTGTATTAAATGTGCTTTTCATGATGGTATCCTTACATCACTCAAATTTATAAGCGCAGGCCTAAATTTACCCCACGCCTTTTAGTAAGCAGGAGTGAGAAGAGGTTTTAAATTAATTTAGCGCCCTGGCGGCTATTCAAGTATGCGACGCGTCGACGCACAAAAACGGCGTCGACATATTTACGTGTTCGATGACGTCGACTACGTCGACGCCTCGTTTCAGCGTTAATCATGGCAAATGACGAGGGGGGTCGCGGCAGTTGCAGCGGTTACAGTGGTTAAATTTGAGCCCTGTATATATGTGTATATATATATATATATATATATGTGTGTGTATATATATATATATATATATATATATATATATATATATATATATATGTATATATATATATATATGTATGTGTTAATATATATGTATGTGTATATGTATATATATATATATATATATATATATATATATATATATACACATATATATATATATGTATACATATATATATGTATATATATATGTATACATATATATATATGTATACATATATATATATATATATATATATATATATATATATATATATATATATATATATATATGTCTTAATAAGGTTATCCAAAAAATAGTGCTCGATACCGTAGTAGAGCGTAATATATGTATGTGTGGGAAAAAAAATCACAAGACTATTTCATCTCTACAGGCCTGTTTCATGAGGGGGGGTACCCTCAATCGTCAGGAGATTTTAATGGGAGCATTCGCATACCATGGTTTATATAGGGCACAGAGTGGGTGGGTACAGGCTGGCCTAGGGGCGTGGTGATTGGCTCATGTGTTACCTAGGAGGTGTTTCCGTCTATGGCGGCATGCTGTGACAATTTCGCTGCGCTTGTTGAGGGATGACAGGTCTGGACGGTAAATAATAAACAGTTTCTCTTTCAAGCATAGGTTGCATCTTTTATTACCACTATTGTAAGGTGTGCTGGATGCAAGAATTTGCCATGTTATTGAATATTCAACATTATTGTCTTTGAGGTCCCAAATGTGTTTGCTGAGTTCTGTGGTATTTCGCAGGTTTTTGTTCCTGAAAGAAGCCTTGTGATTGTTCCATCTGGTTTTGAATCCTCCCTCGGTTAATCCTACATATGTGTCGGATGTGTTAATGTCCTTGCGTATTACCTTAGATTGGTAGACAACTGATGTTTGTAAACACCCCCCGTTGAGAGGGCAATCAGGTTTCTTTCGACAGTTACAGCCTTTGGAGTCGCTCTGTATGGGGGCCGACGGCTCATTTGCAATTGTTTTGTTGTGGTTTGAGATGATTTGTCGTATATTGTTCATGCAGCTGTAGCTCAATTTAATGTTGTTCTTGTTGAATACTTTTCTTAAGGTGTTGTCTTTGGGAAAGTGTTTGTCAATCAGATTGAGGAATTTGTGTCCAATGTTAGTTGAGACGTTTTTGCTGTATGGGGGGTTGTACCAGATGATGTCGTTTCGTTTTCTGTTCTTTTTTGGCTGGTTTCCTGGCGTGGGTTCATAGGTGAGGGTGAAATTGTATCCGCTTTCATCAAGGGCTTTTTGGTACGGGGGGGTTGCTTGGTCAAATTCAGCTTTGCTAGATGACAGCATCGATAGCCTTTTATTGATTCCGGTAGGTATTCTTTTCGTGGTGGTGGGTGGGTGGTTGCTGTCATGGTGCACGTATTGGAGTGTTGTGTTGGGTTTCGTGAATGGTTGGTAGCTGTTATTTCTCAGGTTGAAAGTGACGTCAAGGAAGTTGACGGTTTGCTTGTTGGCTTCAATCGTGATCCGTAGGCCGTTCTCTTTGAAAATTTGGCATATGCCCTTCTTGGTATTCTCGCTGCTCCTTGGCGAGGCGCGACACACTGCCAGTCCGTCATCACGGTAAATACCAAGGTTCAGATTGAGGCTAGCGAGCTGGGAGAGGAGGAAACTCCCAACGAGTTCACACGTTTCTGCTCCGTCAAAACTTCCCATAGTGACGTCAAATGTTGCATTGTTCTTTTTTTGCCATGGTGTACTGTTGTGGATGAGAATGGAGTTTTTTGCGTGGATGATGATGTTTCTTTCGTTGCCTGTGATTGAGTCGTAGTCTGAGGCGAAGTCTAGTGCTTGAGTCAGTAGGTCTTGCGTGATGGAAGGGTAAAATTCCTCGATTTCAAAGGAGATAAAGTTGTGCTGTTGTTTGTCTTGGATGTTGTTGAACCATTTGATTACTGCTGCTGTATTTCTCCATTGGTTGAGTGGTGTTTTGTCCTTGATTTTTGTGTTGACTCTGTCCAGGATTATTTTGCTGATTTTTCCTATTTCAGATTTAGTTGGGTTTATTAGTCGGCATGTTGGGTTATTTGCGAAGTTGGGTTTGTGGTCCTTCAATGTGATGAAGGCTTCCTTGTTGGCTGTGGCGTCCACCCTGTCCTCAATGTCCAGTTCAGCCGCGATCCTTTTATTTTCCAGGTGGATGTTCTGTAAGGTGTTGGGTTGCGCTTTTTTGTATGATTTGGTGATGCTTCTGTCCAGTAAGGTGTGGTGTTCTGGTATGTCCATTCTGTAGAAGTTTGTGGTTTTATCGGCAGCTATGATGAGGTTGTTTACTTTCTTGATGCGCTCCTTGTCATTTTTCAGCTTGGTGAGGAGTGGGTTGCGGATTGGCTTGAATTTGACTGATTGTATCATTTTGAGCATGTCGTTCTCAAAATCCTTTAGTTCCTCAACTGTGGGTGGGTTCTTGGTAGATTTGAATCCGTAAGTTTCCTTTTGCGTTCCTTTTGTTTCAGGGTGGAGGAAAAAATGTGCTTTCCACCGCATCCTTCTTAGGAAGTGTTCCTACCAAGAACCCACCCACAGTTACAGTTGAGGAACTAAAGGATTTTGAGAACGACATGCTCAAAATGATACAATCAGTCAAATTCAAGCCAATCCGCAACCCACTCCTCACCAAGCTGAAAAATGACAAGGAGCGCATCAAGAAAGTAAACAACCTCATCATAGCTGCCGATAAAACCACAAACTTCTACAGAATGGACATACCAGAACACCACACCTTACTGGACAGAAGCATCACCAAATCATACAAAAAAGCGCAACCCAACACCTTACAGAACATCCACCTGGAAAATAAAAGGATCGCGGCTGAACTGGACATTGAGGACAGGGTGGACGCCACAGCCAACAAGGAAGCCTTCATCACATTGAAGGACCACAAACCCAACTTCGCAAATAACCCAACATGCCGACTAATAAACCCAACTAAATCTGAAATAGGAAAAATCAGCAAAATAATCCTGGACAGAGTCAACACAAAAATCAAGGACAAAACACCACTCAACCAATGGAGAAATACAGCAGCAGTAATCAAATGGTTCAACAACATCCAAGACAAACAACAGCACAACTTTATCTCCTTTGAAATCGAGGAATTTTACCCTTCCATCACGCAAGACCTACTGACTCAAGCACTAGACTTCGCCTCAGACTACGACTCAATCACAGGCAACGAAAGAAACATCATCATCCACGCAAAAAACTCCATTCTCATCCACAACAGTACACCATGGCAAAAAAAGAACAATGCAACATTTGACGTCACTATGGGAAGTTTTGACGGAGCAGAAACGTGTGAACTCGTTGGGAGTTTCCTCCTCTCCCAGCTCGCTAGCCTCAATCTGAACCTTGGTATTTACCGTGATGACGGACTGGCAGTGTGTCGCGCCTCGCCAAGGAGCAGCGAGAATACCAAGAAGCGCATATGCCAAATTTTCAAAGAGAACGGCCTACGGATCACGATTGAAGCCAACAAGCAAACCGTCAACTTCCTTGACGTCACTTTCAACCTGAGAAATAACAGCTACCAACCATTCACGAAACCCAACACAACACTCCAATACGTGCACCATGACAGCAACCACCCACCCACCACCATGAAAAGAATACCTACCGGAATCAATAAAAGGCTATCGATGCTGTCATCTAGCAAAGCTGAATTTGACCAAGCAACCCCCCCGTACCAAAAAGCCCTTGATGAAAGCGGATACAATTTCACCCTCACCTATGAACCCACGCCAGGAAACCAGCCAAAAAAGAACAGAAAACGAAACGACATCATCTGGTACAACCCCCCATACAGCAAAAACGTCTCAACTAACATTGGACACAAATTCCTCAATCTGATTGACAAACACTTTCCCAAAGACAACACCTTAAGAAAAGTATTCAACAAGAACAACATTAAATTGAGCTACAGCTGCATGAACAATATACGACAAATCATCTCAAACCACAACAAAACAATTGCAAATGAGCCGTCGGCCCCCATACAGAGCGACTCCAAAGGCTGTAACTGTCGAAAGAAACCTGATTGCCCTCTCAACGGGGGGTGTTTACAAACATCAGTTGTCTACCAATCTAAGGTAATACGCAAGGACATTAACACATCCGACACATATGTAGGATTAACCGAGGGAGAATTCAAAACCAGATGGAACAATCACAAGGCTTCTTTCAGGAACAAAAACCTGCGAAATACCACAGAACTCAGCAAACACATTTGGGACCTCAAAGACAATAATGTTGAATATTCAATAACATGGCAAATTCTTGCATCCAGCACACCTTACAATAGTGGTAATAAAAGATGCAACCTATGCTTGAAAGAGAAACTGTTTATTATTTACCGTCCAGACCTGTCATCCCTCAACAAGCGCAGCGAAATTGTCACAGCATGCCGCCATAGACGGAAACACCTCCTAGGTAACACATGAGCCAATCACCACGCCCCTAGGCCAGCCTGTACCCACCCACTCTGTGCCCTATATAAACCATGGTATGCAAATGCTCCCATTAAAATCTCCTGACGATTGAGGGTACCCCCCCTCATGAAACAGGCCTGTAGAGATGAAATAGTCTTGTGATTTTTTTTCCCACACATACATATATATATATATATATATATATATATATATATATATATAGTAACATGTGTGTAGTTGCAAGTGGAATTCTTGACAAGTGACATTTCCACTGACACATTAAAATGTTGTTTTTTAATCATGGCAAATGACGAGGGGGGTCGCGGCAGTTGCAGCGGTTACAGTGGTTAAATTTGAGCCCTGTATATATGTGTATATATATATATATCCATCCATCCATCCATCCATCCAAATTTGAGCCCTGTATATATGTGTATATATATATATATATATATATATGTGTGTGTATATGTATATATATATATATATATATATATATATATATATATATGTGTGTGTGTATATGTATATATATATATATATATATATATGTGTGTGTGTATATGTATATATATATATATATATATGTATGTGTTAATATATATGTATGTGTATATGTATATATATATATATATATATATATATATATATATATATATATATATATATGTATACATATATATATATGTATATATATATATATATATATATATATATATATATATATATATATATATATATATATATATATATATATATATAGATAGTAACATGTGTGTAGTTGCAAGTGGAATTCTTGACAAGTGACATTTCCACTGACACATTAAAATGTTGTTTTTTCCACTTTGTAAGTAAACATTGAACAGTTGTGCTGCCTTGTCTGGCGTCATGTCACTTTTTACAGCATGTCGTTGGAGTGCAGTCATGTGACTGCAAGGCTCCGTTTGATTGGTGCAGTCAAAGGTCACTGGTGCTTAAATTGGTGGAACAGAGTCATGTGACAGAAGTCTCTCTTATGAGCCAAATGAATAGGTTTTTAATGGTAAGCAGGAATCAATGGATTGTAAATAAATATCATGATTCTGTAAATAAATGTAAAGATTCGAATGTAATTCATTGCAACGGAGTAAAAGTAGTTTCGTCTTCACAAAAATACTCAAGTAAAAGTATAAGTAAGTGTGTATATCCCATATATATATATATATATATATATATATATATATATATATATATATATATATATATGTTGTAATTAGATTATCCAAAAAATAGTGCTCGATACCGTGGTAGAGCGCAATATATGTATGTGTGGGAAAAAATCACAAGACTACTTCATCTCTACAGGCCTGTTTCATGAGGGGTTCCCTCAATCATCAGGAGATTTTAATAGACACATACCATGGTTTATATAGGGCACAGAGTGGGTAGGTACAGGCTGGCGTAGGGGCGTGGTGATTGGCTCATGTGTTCCCTAGGAGGTGTTTCCGTCTGTGACGGCATGCTGATACAATTTCGCTGCACTTGTTGAGGGATGACAGGTCTGGGCGGTATATAATAAATAGTTTTTCTTTTAAGCATAGGTTGCATCTTTTATTACCACTGTTGTAAGGTGTGCTGGATGCAAGAATTTGCCATGTTATTGAATATTCAACATTATTGTCTTTGAGGTCCCAAATGTGTTTTCTGAGTTCTGTAGTATTCCACAGGCTTTGGTTCCTGAAAGAAGCCTTGTGATTGTTCCATCTGGTTTTGAACTCTCCCTCGGTTAATCCTACATATGTGTCGGATGTGTTAATGTCCTTGCGTGTTACCTTTGATTGGTAAACGACTGATGTTTGTAAGCACCCCCCGTTGAGAGGGCAATCAGGTTTCTTGCGGCAGTTGCAGCCTTTGATGGTTTTGGAATCGCTCTGTCTGGGGGCAGACGGCTCCTTTGCAATTGCTTTGTTGTGATTTGAAATAATTTGTCGTATATTGTTCATACAGCTGTAGCTCAATTTAATGCTGTTCTTGTTGAATACTTTTCTTAGGGTGTTTTTTTTCCCACACACACACACACATATATGTTTGTATATATGTATATATGTATATATATATATATATGTGTATATATATATATATATATATATATATATATATATATATATATATATATATATATATATATATATATATATATATATATAATACTGTTGTTTTTTTTAAAACTCTACTCAAATGTTTCTACTCTAGTAAAGGCTTGGGTTTTCAAAACTAACCAAGAGAAAAAGTTTAAAAAAGATTAGACTTGAAAATGTGTTTTTATTTACTAGTTGTTTGTTAGCATCAAGTTTCTAATTCAAGTCTGCAGAAACTTTTAGTTGCTGTTCAACTTTTTTCCTATTCTGGGAATCCAGCCTTTTATTCTCTCTCTCCTCACATTTTTCTTCTCTTCCAATCTCATGTCGGCTTCCTCCACACCAGTCGACTTCATCAGCGTCTTGCAGGCTCCCACACACGCCGAGAAGTGCTGTGTGTGTGCGTGTGCTCGTGTGGTGTGTGTGTGTGTGTGTGTGTGTGTGTGTGTGTGTGTGTGTGTGTGTGTGTGTGTGAGAGAGAGAGAAAGAGAGCGAGAGAGTGGGGGGACCACAGCAGTCTTTTTTCCCTAATCATTTGGTGGGTTTCCTAATGAGAGGGTTGATGTTGCAGCCAGCGGGTGTGGCGCCCCTCATAAAGCAGTGTGGCGTCAGTATGTAACTCTATGAATGCATGCATGTTCACCCACTCACTTACAGTATGTAACCCTATGAATGCATGCATGTTCACCCACTCACTTATGTAACCCTATGAATGCATGCATGTTCATCCACTCACTTATGTGTGTAACCCTATGAATGCATGCATGTTCATCCACTCACTTATGTATGTGACCCTATGAATGCATGCATGTTCACCCACTCACTAAAGCAATCCTATGAATGCATGCACGTCTAAAATTCACTCGTCCATTGTGTGCACACCAACGCTTGCACATGCTGGTTGTAAAACCAGTCCAAGAATATAATGAGCAGCCAATGAACCCTGTTCATGTGTTCATGTGTTCATGTGGTTGTCAGGTCAGTTTGATTGGCGTGTAGAGCATAAGTTCAACTGCATGGCGTCAATGAGAGCAGGATCGTGACATAATGGCTGCACAATGGGCTGGGGGTGTGACCACACATGGTTTTGGGTTTCATGAGAACAAGACAAGATGTTTGAATGCTATTTTAAGCACTGGGGCCATGTACGGTGGTCGAGTGGGGCTGGGTCCAAGGACCCCTGACTAGCAGGTGTTGAGTGAGGGTCATTGGGTGTGGAGGTCCAAACACGACTAGGACCATGTACACTACCTGATTGGACAAGGAAACTATCATTTACCACTTTGAACTGTTGACCTTTGAACTGTTGACCTTGTTCACACTATAAGTCCAACGGTGAAGTAAATACAACCCCGTTTCCATATGAGTTGGGAAATTGTGTTAGATGTAAATATAAACGGAATACAATGATTTGCAAATCATTTTCAACCCATATTCAGTTGAATATGCTACAAAGACAACATATTTGATGTTCAAACTGATAAACATTGTTTTTTTTGCAAATAATCATTAACTTTAGAATTTGATGCCAGCAACACATGACAAAGAAGTTGGGAAAGGTGGCAATAAATACTGATAAAGTTGAGGAATGCTCATCAAACACTTATTTGGAACATCTCACAGGTGTGCAGGCTAATTGGGAACAGGTGGGTGCCATGATTGGGTATAAAAACAGCTTCCCAAAAATGCTCAGTCTTTCACAAGAAAGGATGGGGCGAGGTACCCCTTTGTCCACAACTGCGTGAGCAAATAGTCAAACAGTTTAAGAACAACGTTTCTCAAAGTGCAATTGCAAGAAATTTAGGGATTTCAACAACTGCGGTCCATAATATCATCAAAAGGTTCAGAGAATCTGGAGAAATCACTCCACGTAAGCGGCATGGCCGGAAACCAACATTGAATGACCGTTACCTTCGATCCCTCAGACGGCACTGTATCAAAAACCGACATCAATCTCTAAAGGATATCACCACATGGGCTCAGGAACACTTCAGAAAACCACTGTCACTAAATACAGTTTGTCGCTACATCTGTAAGTGCAAGTTAAAGCTCTACTATGCAACGCGAAAGCCATTTATCAACAACATCCAGAAACGCCCCGGCTTCTCTGGGCCCGAGATCATCTAAGATGGACTGATGCAAAGTGGAAAAGTGTTCTGTGGTCTGACGAGTCCACATTTCAAATTGTTTTTGGAAATATTCGACATCGTGTCATCCGGTAAAGGGGAAGCGAACCATCCAGACTGTTATCGACGCAAAGTTCAAAAGCCAGCATCTGTGATGGTATGGGGGTGCATTAGTGCCCAAGGCATGGGTAACTTACACATCTGTGAAGGCACCATTAATGCTGAAAGGTACATACAGGTTTTGGAACAACATATGCTGCCATCTAAGCGCCGTCTTTTTCATGGACGCCCCTGCTTATTTCAGCAAGACAATGCCAAGCCACATTCAGCATGTGTTACAACAGCGTGACTTCGTAAAAAAAGAGTGCGGGTACTTTCCTGGCACGCCTGCAGTCCAGACCTATCTCCCATTGAAAATGTGTGGCGCATTATGAAGTGTAAAATACGACAGCGGAGACCCCGAACTGTTGAACGACTGAAGCTCTACATAAAACAAGAATGGGAAATAATTCCACTTTCAAAGCTTCAACAATTAGTTTCCTCAGTTCCCAATCGTTTATTGAGTGTTGTTAAAAGAAAAGGTGATGTAACACAGTGGTGAACATGCCCTTTCCCAACTACTTTGGCACATGTTGCAGCCATGAAATTCTAAGTTAATTATTATTTGCAAAAAAATAAAAATAAAATTTATGAGTTTGAACATCAAATATCTTGTCTTTGTAGTGCATTCAATTGAATATGGGTTGAAAAGGATTTGCAAATCATTGTATTCCGTTTATATTTACATCCATCACAATTTCCCAACTCATATGGAAACGGGGTTTGTATATTTACTGTACATTTGAGGGACATTGCAGGGTCCTTAGCATCTAAATATATTTGCATTTGAGGGACATTGCAGGGTCCTTAGCATCTAAATATATTTGCATTTGAGGGACATTGCAGGGCCCTCCTTAGCACGTAAATATATTTACATTTGAGGGACATTGCAGGGTCCTCCTTAGCACGTACATATATTTACATTTGAGGGACATTGCAGGGTCCTCCTTAGCCCGTACATATATTTACATTTGAGGGACATTGCAGGGTACTTAGCATGTAAATATATTTACATTTGAGGGACATTGCAGGGTACTTAGCATGTAAATATATTTACATTTGAGGGACATTTCATGGTCCTCCTTAGCATGTAAATATATTTACATTTGAGGTACATTGCATGGTTTCTAGCACGTAAATATATTTACATTTGAGGGACATTGCAGGGTCCATCCATCCATCCATCCATCTTCTTCCGCTTATCCGAGGTCAGGTCGCGGGGGCAGCAGCCTAAGTAGGGAAGCCCAGACTTCCCTCTCCTCAGCCACTTCGTCCAGCTCCTCCCGGGGGATCCCGAGGCGTTCCCAGGCCAGCCGGGAGACATAGTCTTCCCAACGTGTCCTGGGTCTTCCCCGTGGCCTCCTACCGGTCGGACGTGCCCTAAACACCTCCCGAGGGAGGCGATCGGGTGGCATCCTGACCAGATGCCCGAACCACCTCATCTGGCTCCTCTCGATGTGGAGGAGCAGCGGCTTTACTTTGAGCTCCCCCCGGATGACAGAGCTTCTCACCCTATCTCTAAGGGAGAGCCCTGCCACCCGGCGGAGGAAACTCATTTCGGCCGCTTGCAACCGTGATCTTGTCCTTTCGGTCATAACCCAAAGCTCATGACCATAGGTGAGGATGGGAACGTAGATCGACCGGTAAATTGGGAGCTTTGCCTTACGGCTCAGCTCCTTCTTCACCACAACGGATCGATACAGCGTCCGCATTACTGAAGATGCCGCACCGATCCGCCTGTCGATCTCACGATCCACTCTTCCCTCACTCGTGAACAAGACTCCGAGGTACTTGAACTCTTCCACTTGGGGCAGGGTCTCCTCCCCAACCCGAAGATGGCATTCCACCCTTTTCCGGGCGAGAACCATGGACTCGGACTTGGAGGTGCTGATTCTCATCCCAGTCGCTTCACACTCGGCTGCGAACCGATCCAGCGAGAGCTGAAGATCCTGGCCAGATGAAGCCATCAGGACCACATCATCTGCAAAAAGCAGAGACCTAATCCTGCAGCCACCAAACCAGATCCCCTCAACGCCTTGACTGCGCCTAGAAATTCTGTCCATAAAAGTTATGAACAGAATCGGTGACAAAGGGCAGCTTTGGCGGAGTCCAACCCTCACTGGAAATGTGTCCGACTTACTGCCGGCAATGCGGACCAAGCTCTGACACTGATCATACAGGGAGCGGACCGCCAATATCAGACAGTCCGATACCCCATACTCTCTGAGCACTCCCCACAGGACTTCCCGAGGGACACGGTCGAATGCCTTCTCCAAGTCCACAAAACACATGTAGACTGGTTGGGCAAACTCCCATGCACCCTCAAGGACCCTGCCGAGAGTATAGAGCTGGTCCACAGTTCCACGACCAGGACGAAAACCACACTGTTCCTCCTGAATCCGAGGTTCGACTATCCGGCGTAGCCTCCTCTCCAGTACACCTGAATAGACCTTACCGGGAAGGCTGAGGAGTGTGATCCCACGATAGTTAGAACACACCCTCCGGTTCCCCTTCTTAAAGAGAGGAACCACCACCCCGGTCTGCCAATCCAGAGGTACCGCCCCCGATGTCCACGCGATGCTGCAGAGTCTTGTCAACCAAGACAGCCCCACAGCATCCAGAGCCTTAAGGAACTCCGGGCGGATCTCATCCACCCCCGGGGCTTTGCCACCGAGGAGCTTTTTAACTACCTCAGCAACCTCAGCCCCAGAAATAGAAGAGCCCACCACAGCTTCCCCAGGCACTGCTTCCTCATAGGAAGACGTGTTGGTGGGATTGAGGAGGTCTTCGAAGTATTCCCTCCACCGATCCACAACATCCGCAGTCGAGGTCAGCAGAACACCATCCTCACCATACACGGTGTTGATAGTGCACTGCTTCCCCTTCCTGAGGCGGCGGATGGTGGTCCAGAATCGCTTCGAAGCTGTCCGAAAGTCGTTTTCCATGGCTTCCCCGAACTCCTCCCATGTCCGAGTTTTTGCCTCCGCAACCGCTGAAGCCGCACACCGCTTGGCCTGTCGGTACCTGTCCGCTGCCTCAGGCGTCCTATGAGCCAAAAGAACCCGATAGGACTCCTTCTTCAGCTTGACGGCATCCCTCACCGCCGGTGTCCACCAACGGGTTCTAGGATTACCGCCACGACAGGCACCAACTACCTTGCGGCCACAGCTCCAATCAGCTGCCTCGACAATAGAGGCGCGGAACATGGTCCACTCGGACTCAATGTCCAGCACCTCCCTCGTGACATGTTCAAAGTTCTTCCGGAGGTGGGAATTGAAACTCTCTCTGACAGGAGATTCTGCCAGACGTTCCCAGCAAACCCTCACAATGCGTTTGGGCCTGCCAGGTCTGTCCGGCATCCGCCCCCACCATCGCAGCCAACTCACCACCAGGTGGTGATCGGTTGAAAGCTCCGCCCCTCTCTTCACCCGAGTGTCCAAAACATGAGGCCGCAAATCCGATGACACAACTACAAAGTCGATCATGGAACTGCGGCCAAGGGTGTCCTGGTGCCAAGTGCACATATGGACACCCTTATGTTCGAACATGGTGTTCATTATGGACAATCTGTGACGGGCACAAAAGTCCAATAACAGAACACCACTCGGGTTCAGATCCGGGCGGCCATTCTTCCCAATCACGCCTCTCCAGGTTTCACTGTCGCTGCCAACATGAGCATTGAAGTCCCCCAGTAGAACGAGGGAATCACCCGGGGGAGCACTCTCAAGTACTCCCTCGAGCGAATCCAAAAAGGGTGGGTACTCTGAGCTGCGGTTTGGCGCGTAAGCGCAAACCACAGTCAGGACCCGTCCCCCCACCCGAAGGCGGAGGGAAGCTACCCTCTCGTCCACCGGGTTGAACTCCAACGTGCAGGCTCTGAGCCGGGGGGCAACAAGAATTGCCACCCCAGCCCGTCGCCTCTCATTGCCGGCAACGCCAGAGTGGAAGAGAGTCCAGCCCCTCTCGAGAGAACTGGTTCCAGAGAAGTGAGTCCGACTATATCTAGCCGGAACTTCTCAACCTCGCGCACTAGCTCAGGCTCCTTCCCCCCCAGCGAGGTGACGTTCCACGTCCCAAGAGCTAGCTTCTGTAGCCGAAGATCGGACCGCCAAGTGCCCTGCCGTCGGCTGCCGCCCAGCTCACACTGCACCCGACCTCTATGGCCCCTGCTATGGGTGGTGAGCCCATTGGAGGATTGCAGGGTCCTTAGCATGTAAATATATTTACATTTGAGGGACATTGCAGGGTCCTTGGTATGTACATATATTTACATTTGAGGGACATTGCAGGGTCCTTAGCACGTAAATATTTTTTCATTTGAGGGACATTGCGGGGTCCTTAACATGTAAATATATTTACATTTGAGGGACATTGCAAGGTAGCCCTGCGATGAGGTGGCGACTTGTCCAGGGTGTACCCCGCCTTCCGCCCGATTGTAGCTGAGATAGGCTCCAGCGCCCCCCGCGACCCCGAAGGGAATAAGCGGTAGAAAATGGATGGATGGATGGACATTGCAAGGTCCTTAGCATGTAAATATATTTACATTTGAGGGACATTGCATGGACCAGCCAAAATGTCCCTCCAGTAAAGCTTGGGATGAGAAGTTGTAACGCACAAATACACACACACATATGTATATATACATACAATACAGGCCAAAAGTTTGGACACACAACTGATGGTCCCAACCCCATTGATAAAGCAAGAAATTCCACTTATCAACCCTGATAAAGCACACCTGTGAAGTGAAAACCATTTCAGGTGACTACCTCTTGTCCATCCATCGAGAGAATGCAAAGCAGTAATCAGAGAAAAGGGTAGCTATTTTAAAGAAACTCAAATATAAAACATGTTTTCAATTATTTCACCTTTTTTTGTTAGGTACATAACTCCACGTGTTCATTCATAGTTTTGATGCCTTCAGTGACAATCTACAATGTAAATAGTCATGAAAATAAAGAAAACCCATTGAATGAGATGGTGTGTTCAAACCTTTGGCCTGTACTGTATATATGCATATATATGTACATCAGTGACGTGCAGTGCCATCATGGAAAGAAAAAAAATGTAAAAATAAAAAAATAAAAATAAATTGTTATATGTATCCAGTGATTATACTATAAAGTTATTTTCCATTTAACTTCACCAGTTTTAGATTATTTTTATTCAAAATCGCTGAATTTTCACATTTGCCGTTCAAATACTGAGAAGCTGGCCTCCTAAAAAAAAAGTGTGGGCACCACTGTTTTGTTTTTGAGTATTTGAGTCAAGTCTCGGGCAGCACGGTGGAACAGAGTGCAGTGCATGTGTCTCACAATACGAAGTTCCTGGGTTTGCATGTTCTCCTCGGGACTGCGTGGGTTCCCTCTGGGTACTCCGGTTTCCTCCCACCTCCAAAGACATGCACCTGGGGATAGGCTGATTGGCAACATTAAAATGGCCCTAGTGTGTGAATGTGAGTGTGAATGTTGTCTATCTGTGTTGGTCATGCGATGAGGTGGCGACTTGTCTGGGGCAGTGTTTTTCAACCACTGTGCCGCGGCACACTAGTGTGCCGTGAAATACAGTCTGGTGTGCCGTGGGAGATTGTCTAAATTCACCTATTTGTGTTAAAAATATTTTTTGCAAACCAGTAATTATAGTCTGCAAATGATGTGTTGTTGTTGAGTGTCGGTGCTGTCTAGAGCTCAGCAGAGTAACCGTGTAATACTCTTCCATATCAGTAGGTGGCAGCCGGTAGCTAATTGCTTTGTAGATGTGGGAAACAGCGGGAGGCTGTGTGCAGGTAAAAAGGTGTCTAATGCTTAAACCAAAAATAAACAAAAGGTGAGTGCCCCTAAGAAAAGGCATTGAAGCTTAGGGAAGGCTATGCAGAACAAAACTAAAACTGAACTGGCTACAAAGTAAACAAAAACAGAATGCTGGACGACAGCAAAGACTTACTGTGGAGCAAAGACAATTTACATCCGAACATGACATGACAATCAACAATGTCCCCACAAAGAAGGATAAAAACAACTGAAATATTCTTGATTGCTAAAACAAAGTAGATGCGGGAAATATCGCTCAAAGGAGGACATGAAACTACTACAGGAAAATACCAAAAAAAGAGAAAAAGACACCAAAACAGGAGCACAAGACAAGAACCAAAACACTACACACAGGAAAACAGCAACAAATGGTGTGATGTGACAGGTGGTGACAGTACACCTACTTTGAGACAAGAGCTATAGTGATACATAGTTGGTTATGCTTTAAAGTCATATCCAACAATTGCGACGACTTTTTACTGTTTAGAGTTTAGTTTTTTTAAATTATTTCTGCTGGTAGTATGCCTCTGGATTTTTTCAACGCAAAAAATGTGCCTTTGCTCAAAAAAGGTTGAAAAACACTGGTCTAGGGTGTACACCGCCTTCTGCCCGGATCCAGCTAAGATAGGCTCCAGCAACCGCCGCAACCCCAAAAGGGACAAGCGGTAGAAAATGGATGCATGGATGGAGTCAAGTCTCTTTAGCCTGCTCAGTGGCCTTGTGGTGTCCGCCCTGAATTCGGTAGGTTGTGAGTTCAAACTCCGGCCGAGTCATATCAAAGACTATAAAAATGGGACCCAATACCTCCCTACTTGGCACTCAGCATCAAGGGTTGGAATTGGGGGTTAAATCACCAAAATGATTCCCGAGCGCGGCTACCGCTGCTGCCCACTGCTCCCCTCACCTCCCAGGGGGTGGAACAAGGGGATGTCAAATGCAGAGAGTATTTTCACTACGCCTAGTGTGTGTGTGTGTGTGTGACTGTCACTGGTACTTTAACTTTAACTTTGATGGCGATCAATAACACACACATGTAATTAAAAGCGTATTTGTTATATTTCAGTACAATATACACTAGGGATGTCCCGATCCGATATTTGGATCGGATCGGCCGCCGATATTTGCCAAAAAATGCGTATCGGCAAGGCATGGGAAAATGCCGATCCAGATCAGTTAATAAAAAAACTCCGCTCCGTGTTTTCCAACGCACCTATTTAAATAATACATTCCACTTTTCTGCTGCTGACTAATTTCCATTCCGCATTTTCCAGCACACCTTCAACATATCCACAGGTTTGTGGATTCTCACGCAGTTGCTTTTAGCTGCTGGCATTACACGACAGGCTCTTCTCACTCTTTTCTGTGTCTCTCTCTCACAGACAGCAAGCGCACCTTCTTACACACGTCACATACTGTCACGTCATACGTCACATACGTATATGTCCTCTCCCAGCAGAGAGGTAGCAGCATGGCTAACGTTAGCTGTGATGCTAGCGCAGCCGTGTGACCAACGTTCTCTCTAAGGTGCGCGCTTGTGCAATTGCGCACTGCTCAAACGTCCTCTGCGCATAGCAATTATATGCCACGCACAAAATCAAATCAAAAAATAAGCGCATAACAATTTTCGACACACGGATACGACAGAGAAAACAGTTTTCGTCATCATTGTTCAAATATTGTAACGTCTGTCGAGACGCTTATATGGCGTCACATTAGTGCCAAAAATCAGAGCGCATAAAAACTGTTATCGCGCGCTGATTCTCCACTTCGTGCGTGCGCGCGACACCTTTTTGCGCGCGGTGCCTTTTTGCGCGCGGTGCCTCTCTGCGCGCGCCGTCTCGGTCTGTGCGCTCTCTGTGTACTCCTGGCATCTCTCCTCGCGCTGTCATGTTTCTTTTTGGCACTTTGGGGGCGGGTATGCTTAGACGGCCCCTCCTTTCTGATTGGCTCTGAGCATTTTTCATATGACCAATGATTCTCCAGTGTAGCAACGTTGTAGCCATCTTACCTCGGATAGCTAGCCTCAATCATTACATTGATGTCAATGGTACATGTACTAATTAAATTACCATAACTTGCTCGATTTTTGACAAATTTACAAACGGTTTGCCTTGTTACAATTCTTATTACATGTAGATATGACATAGGATGCTGTACCTGTTGAAATTACCTCTTTCACTTTAAAAAAAAAAAATGACTTAATTGTGCAACATAGTTGTGTAGGGTCAGTGTTAGTCAGTTCTCTGATTATTTTAAACTGTTTCAGAATACATTATTAAAAGCTATTTTTAACATTTTAAAAACAAAATTCAAATATTATGTAATTAATTTTATGGCTGAATCAAAAGAAATTCCATGAATTAGAAAACAAATGTTCAAGAAGAAGTGAAAATATAAAATAATGTTATGGTTGGATGTTATTGCTGGTGGACCAGTTCTGGCTGAAAGATGTGATTATGGTGTTTGTTGTCTTATTATTTATTTGGGTCACATTTTGTATTGCCCTGTATTGTGTTTATGTGGTATGAAATAACCTTCATCAGCGCGCGACATGTTTTTATCCACTTCTTCCTCCGTAAATCTTGATACATATTGACGATGACTCGCCCTGCTATACTTCTGATTGGCTCTGAGCATTTTTCGCCTAACCAATCAGAAAGAAGGGGCCGTCTAAGCATACCCGCCCCCAAAGTGCCAAAACAAAACATGACAGCGCACAGACCGAGACGGCGCGCGTGCAGAAAGGCACCACGCGCGCGCAAAAGGGTGTCGCGCGCGCGCACGAAGTGGAGAATCAGCGCGCGATAACAGTTTTTATGCGCTCGGATTTTTGGTACTAATGTGACGCCATACGCTTATCTCCATTCGGTGCCACACGTCCACACCATCAAAATGCCGAGGCAAACATTTCCAGATCAACACCGTATGAAAAAATTTGTGATTTTTTTTAGTTGTGATTTCCTTCTCTGCATGAAAGTTTAAAAGTAGCATATATTAATGCAGTATGAAGAACAGTGTTTTAATGTAGACATGCAAGCCTTGAAAGAAAATTTTGAAAAACAAGACTACATTTCCTGCAAATGGGTGCATTTTCTACCCTATATTTTAACTTTAGATTTATTCTCATATCAAACTCTTTTGGCTGTCTTTTTGACACTTACATCCGGCGCCCCCCTCCACACCCTGGAATATAAATAATGTAAATAATTCAATGTGATTATCTTGTGTGATGACTGTATTACGATGATAGTATATATCTGATAGTATATATCTGTATCATGAATCAATTTAAGTGGACCCCGACTTAAACAAGTTGAAAAACTTATTCGGGTGTTACCATTTAGTGGTCAATTGTACGGAATATGTACTTCACTGTGCAACCTACTAATAAAAGTCTCAATCAATCAATCAAAACACACAGAATCATCATACTGATGTGATTATATGCATCAAGTGTTCATTCAAGGCTGAGGCAAAATATCGAGATATATATCGTGTATCGCAATATGGCCTTAAAATATCGCAATATTAAAAAAAGGCCATATCGCCCAGCCCTAGTTTCAATGATGCCATTTCTGTTTGTCATGTATAATTTTGTCTATTTTGTGTTTACCCTTGAATAAACAGGTCCGTTTCTTGTTACCAACCATTGTGTATTATTCAAACTCCCCTAATTCAGCTGGCTAGTTGTTTTAAAGAGTACTAAAACCCTTTTCAACATGATTCTGACAACTAAGTAGGCTAAATAACTTTAAACTTTAATACATGCTCGGATAGGCCAGTATCGGTCAGTATCGGTATCGGTCAGTATCGGATCGGAAGTGCAAAAACAATATCAGATCGGAAGTGCAAAAACCTGGATCGGGACATCCCTAATATACACACAGTCATGTGCTGGATACTATTTGTTTGATGGTAATATGATATGTGAGACATGGTTTGATAGACATCCCATGTGGATCAGAACCAGACCAGAAGCAAAGTGAGAGATAATAAATGGAGAGGAGTGTGGATGGACTCCCCCACGCCTCCACCCCCATGTGGGATGCAGTGACAGCTCCTTTCATCCTGGCTGAGGCCCCAGTGGTCATGTTGACTGGCAACGCACTTTACCTGACACACACACACACACACACACACACACACACACACACACACACACACACACACACACGCACACACGCGCGGAATTTGTGTGTGTCCTTGGTAGCTGTGCAGGGTTTGGACCACAGTGTCAGGACCAGATCCAGCTACTAGTCCTTCACCTACACAAGAACTATGACAAATGTTATCATGCAATCACAATTGTCTCTTATTGCACACAATCTGAGACTCAAAACTATGGCAGGAATTGACTTCTTCATTGCAAGATTTCACATCAGTGAAATGTGTTTTGTCCTTTGGGCCTTTTTCTGCAAGAATATACCGTAGTTTCCGGACTATAAGGCGCACTTGAAATCCTTTTACCTTTTCAAAACTAGAAAGTGCACCTTATAAACCCGGTGCGCCTATTGTACGGAATAATTCTGGTTTTGCTTACCGACCTCGAAGCTATTTTATTTGGTACATGGTGTAATGATAAGTGTGACCAGTAGATGGCAGTCAAACACAAGAGATACGTGTAGACTGCACTATGATGGCAATATGACTCAAGTAAACATCACCAACATTTTATATGTTCCATTGAAAATATAGAACATTATGCATTACGTCTTAGTACGACTTTGGTAAGTGGACCCCGACTTAAACAAGTTGAAAAACTTATTCGGGTGTAACCATTTAGTGGTCAATTGTACGGAATATGTACTTCACTGTGCAACCTACTAATAAAAGTCTCAATCAATCAATCAATCAATGAAGTCGCACCGCTTCATGTGCTTCTACATATGAGTATTAATATGGTGTGTGTATAAGGTAAGACATATTATCTGGTGTTCTGTTTCGCAATATTATGCAAAATCAACTTTTCTTACCTTCTGGTACCTGCTGATCTGTATTTGGGATCTGCATAAATCCTGAAAAATTGTGCGCATCCGCCTTTGTAGTGCGTGCCGACACCGTAGTCGATAAGCTTCTTCTTTTTCTCTATCTTCTTGTTATGGGGCATTCATCCTCCGCTGTTGCCATTTCTAATATAAAGTAGTGTAAAGGTCTTACTGTCAGTAAACTCACCATGAATGCGCTAAAACATACCGATATATAGTCTTTAAATTATTCACCCAAGGAACTTTAGTTATTAGAGTTCAGGCCGGACGGTTTTTCACGGGACACATTTCCGGTGTTGTTGTTTCCAGATGAGGAGATGCTGCTCTGTTATTGATTTAAGTAAAGTTAAAGTGCCAATGATTGTCACACACACACACTAGGTGTGGCAAAATTATTCTCTGCATTTGACCCATCACCCTTGATCACCCCCTGGGATGTGAGGGGAGCAGTGGGCAGCAGCGGTGGCCCCACCCAGGAATCATTTTGGTGATTTAACCCCCAATTCCAACCCTTGATGCTGAGTGCCAAGCAGGGAGGTAATGGGTCCCATTTGTATAGTCTTTGGTATGACTCGGCCGGGGTTTGAACTCACAACCTACCGATCTCAGGGCGGACACTCTAACTACTAGGCCACTGAGTAGGGCTGAATGTCATTAAAATGTCAGTTAGCTCCATCTTTTGACACTTCTTCCACTCCCGTCCTTGCACGCTACACCGCTACAACAAAAACGACGGGGAGAAGACGCTGTCGAAGGTGAGCCACGTAAATAAGACCGCCCACAAAACGGCGCATCCGGAAGCGACTGTCAGAAAGCAGCTTGAAGATGATCTGTAAAACATAACCTATGCAACATTTTGACCAAAGAACCACCATTACATGTTATGTAGACCACAAGGAAGTGTTTTACATTTAGAAAAAAATAATAATAATATGACTCCTTTTAATGCGCCCTATAATCCCGTGCGCCTTATATCTGAAAAAAGATAAAAAATAGACCATTCATCGGCAGTGCGCCTTATAATCCAGTGCGCCCTATGGTTTGGAAAATACGGTACCTGATACTGTTTTTAAAAGTATTGAAACTTTGATAACAAGTGATAATGTTTTTAAAAGTATTGATACCGTGATAACAAGTGATACTGTTTTAAAAGTATAATCTCACCTTGGATCTCACAAAGACCACCTTGTCATCAAGTGAGAATCATCAGAGTCGTCACACCATCCACACAACGTTCACGTCTGTGACTCTCCACCTTGTCTTCTTCAAACTAGAGATGTCCGATAATATCGGCCTGCCGATATTATCGGCCGATAAATGCGTGATAATGTAATATCGGAAAGTATCGGTATCGTTTTTTTTATTATCGGTATCGGGTTTTTTTGTTTTTTTTTATTAAATCAACATAAAAAACACAAGATACACTTACAATTAGTGCACCAACCCAAAAAACCTCCCTCCCCCATTTACACTCATTCACACAAAAGGGTTGTTTCTTTCTGTTATTAATATTCTGGTTCCTACATTATATATCAATATGTATCAATACAGTCTGCAAGGGATACAGTCCGTAAGCACACATGATTGTGCGTGCTGCTGGTCCACTAATAGTACTAACCTTTAACAGTTAATTTTACTCATTTTCATTAATTACTAGTTTCTATGTAACTATTTTTATATTGTTTTACTTTCTTTTTTATTCAAGATTTTTTTTTAAATTTATTTATCTTATTTTATAAAAATTTTTAAAAAGTACCTTATCTTCACCATACCTGGTTGTCCAAATTAGGCATAATAATGTGTTAATTCCACGACTGCATATATCAGTTGATATCGGTATCGGTTGATATCGGTATCGGTAATTAAAGAGTTGGACAATATCAGAATATCGGATATCGGCAAAAAGCCATTATCGGACATCCCTACTTCAAACTTCTCTTCTGTCTGCTTTCGTCTCAAAACTGCTGAGATGTCTCATTTTCACCAGAGGTGTAGTCTACAAACTCTACCTGTAGGGGTGCTATTGTTTACTAGTTGGACTGCCCCCATCCTATATTGACCAAAAAAACAAGTACACATGGACTTGCTGCTATAAATGTTGTACAAATAGCATGGATTTCATTTCACACATAAGCCACTACTTTTTTCCTACACATTGAACAGCTAATGTAGAAGTGTATTTTTTTAGTATCATTAACTTAAAAAATAATTATTTTTGTATTGCTCCAGTTTCGTAATTTCACCAAAATGTCACCGTGGAGTTATTGAGTCTGTTTAGCTGATTGGCGAGCTAGCTTGCGCACCTAGTGGGTCCATGACGATGACTTCTGTTTTGTTCGATCAGCCGTTTTACTACACCGTTTGAAAACAATTAAGGTATGTAAATAAACATTTCTAAAATCTTTCGTACCTGTGTATACCTGTGGCTTATAGTCCAGAGCGGCTAATATATGTAAAAATATTTATTTATTCTAAAACTTAGCTGGTGCGGCTTAAATATTCTATAGCCCAGAAAGTACAGTATTTTCCTTAAAATACACATTGCAAAGTGTTTTAAACGCGATGACTCACTCGATGACTCAAATAATGGCTAGCTGTAACTATTGTCCACAGCTACAGTGTGTACACTGGTGTTGAATGTCATAGTGTTTTGGTTGATGTGGATACTCACAATGCACTGCACAATGACGTCACTTCCCTCCATTGGTCTCAGGCCATGTCTACAGTAAGTCGTTTAACCCTTTAAACAAATAGTTATATAGCCTAAGCCCCGTTTCAGCCACACTAAACCATAATTTAAGGTCCCCCTCCTGGGACAGATTTTTACACGGGTAAGTCAGCCGTGTAATTCTTGAATCTCCGGCACTTAGCTTTGTATGGACTTACAAAGTGAGTTCGGAGAGGAAGTGACGCCAGAAATTGCAGCTATTTCAGATACAACACTTCTCAGACGGCAAGAGAGCTTTCCAATGTTCGGCCGGGTCAGCTGTGATGCTACTTAGCGAAAAACTTTGTCCATTTGTTGAAGGAGAGACAACGAGAATGCGAGCTCCCGTGGATGTGATAAAAAAGATAGCATGTGCTTTGTATTACCTG
Organism: Nerophis lumbriciformis; assembly: GCF_033978685.3. Taxonomy (NCBI): domain Eukaryota; kingdom Metazoa; phylum Chordata; class Actinopteri; order Syngnathiformes; family Syngnathidae; genus Nerophis; species Nerophis lumbriciformis. The sequence continues at coordinate 28,207,799 of NC_084568.2, read as the reverse complement.
GCCGTCGAGTAAAACGGCGAATGCTTTTGGACTGGCAAAGCAGACTATCAGTTATTGTCCACCATGTATGTCGCGGACTCAACGTCTTGGTCCAGAGTATATAAAGTCACCAAAAAAACGAATGGACAATGAAGGTGAAGGCAAAAGAGTGAGGAGTGTCCTGACCAGATATCTGGATTGATTAATGTTAAATGTTCTTTATCACATTGTTTACGTGTCTAATAAAGATTTGATTAATTTATGATGGCTCAGGTGTGATTCACTACAATAGGGCCCCACAGCACACTGGATTCCAGTTAATTGAAATACCACAACACTGGATATTGTTCAGATCAGTTCAATTTAAGAACTTGCACACAAAGCAACACTGGAGATGACTATGACATGCGCATTTTCCGCGCATGCGTACTAAGTTGAGTTGCGCCGGTGGACGGAGGGGTGCGGGAGGTCTTAAACGGGGGCATTGTTGTGTGTCGACACAGATGAGGTTAGGTGTGATATACCCTGGATAACCTTATCCGGCTTAGTGTAAACGGAGCCTCAGGCTTGATTGATTGATTGACTTTTATTAGTAGATTGCACAGTACAGTACATATTCCGTACAATTGACCGCTAAATGGTAACACCCCAATAAGTTTTTCAACTTGTTTAAGTCGGGGTCCACGTTAATGAATTCATGGTAATAAATTCATGGATCTGTGTGCTTCCACAAAAGCCATTAGTTCTTGTTCCTCTCCTCGGCTTGTGTGTGTGTATTCGGGCCTAATTGCTATGTTAGTCCATCTCTGCAAACAGTCTTATTTGTTCCCAGCAGTGTCTGCGGCCCATTTAGCGTCCAGGGGAAGCGGGCCAAGGCGGCTGGAGGCCAGCGGCATTACGCGTGTGCCATTAGCCAGTGTGCAATCAGCATCTCTGCGTAAAAAAAGCCATAAAGAGTTGGCCGGGAAAGTCTGCTCCAAAGTAGCCACACATACTTAGCATCCCACCTTCTCCAAATGCTCCAACAGATGCTAACGAGCCAATTAAAGCTCAACAAATCCCACTTTTCTTGTCTGGTGGCAACGCTTTCTGTGTACTTGGGATCCCCAGAAGTATCCAAAATGAGAATTCAAACCAAACTCTTATTGTTTGCATGAAGCAGCACTGGTCACCACACAAACGTCCTGCTTTATCTGAGGAGGTGAAGTGAAGTGAATTATATTTATATAGCGCTTTTCTCTAGTGACTCAAAGCGCTTTTACATAGTGAAACCCAATATCTAAGTTACATTTAAACCAGTGTGGGTGGCACTGGGAGCAGATGGGTAAAGTGTCGTGCCCAAGGACACAACGGCAGTCACTAGGATGGCGGAAACTGAGCTTTTGTGATCCATTTCAATGCCCCTTGGTAGGGTCTTCCAAGACAAACAGGTCCTAAGTGAGGGATCAGCCAAAGAGCAGCTCGAAGACCTTTATGAAAAATACAAACAACGGACCCAGATTTCCCTCGCCCTGACGCAGGTCACTGGGGCACCCCTCTGGAGCCAGGCCCGGAGGTGGGGCACGATGGCGAGCACCTGGTGGCCAGGCCTGTCCCCATGGCCCAAAGATGCAACGTGGGTCCCCCCTCCAATGGGCTCACCACTCATGGGAGGGGGCCATAGAGGTCGAGTGCATTGTGAGCTGGTGGTCCGATCGTCGGCTACATAAGCTAGCTCTTGGAACGTGGAACGTCACCTCGCTGGGGGAAGGGAGCTTTTTTTAAGCGATATTACGGAGATGAAAGAAGGCCGTTTTAGTAACACTCTTAATGTGTGAATCAAACGAGAGTTGTGTCGAAGATAATACCCATATTCTTTACTGAGTCGCCTTGTGTAATTGTTTGGTTGTCAAATGTTAAGGTGGTATTATTAAATAAATGTCGGTGTTTAGCAGGACCGATAATCAGCATTTCCGTTTTCTTGGCGTTGAGTTACAAGAAGTTAGCAGACATCCATTGTTTAATTTCATTCAAACACGCCTCCAGCTGACTACAATCCGGCGTGTTGGTCAGCTTTAGGGGCATGTAGTGTTGGGTGTCATCAGCATAACAGTGAAAGCTAACACCGTATTTGCGTATGATGTCACCTAGCGGCAGCATGTAAATACTAAAGAGTGCAGGGCCAAGAACCGAACCCTGAGGAACTCCACACGTTACCTTAACATAGTCTGAGGTCACATTATTATGGGAGACGCACTGCATCCTGTCAGTAAGATAAGAGTTAAACCACGACAAGGCTAAGTCTGACATACCAATACGTGTTTTGATACGCTCTAATAAAATATTATGATCGACGGTATCGAAAGCTAAGCTAAGATCAAGAAGCAGCAACATAGATGACGCATCAGAATCCATCGTAAGCAGTAGATCATTAGTCATTTTTGCGAGGGCTGTCCTCGCAGTCGGACCCGTTTCCAGTGAGAGTTGGACTCCGCCAAGGCTGCCCTTTGTCACCGATTCTGTTCATAACATTTATAGACAGAATTTCGAGGTGCAGTCAGGGCGTTGAGGGGATCCGGTTTGGTGGCTGCAGGATTAGGTCTCTGCTTTTTGCAGATGATGTGGTCCTGATGGCTTCATTTGGCCAGGATCTTCAGCTCTCACTGGATCGGTTTGCAGCCGAGTGTGAAGCGACTGGGATGGGAATCAGCACCTCCAAGTCCAAGTAATTTTGTTGCTGTATACCTCAGAGTCATATAACCTGTTACTTGACACATGCTAACTTTTGTTGCTAATTTTGTTACTGTATACCTCAGAATCATATAACTTGGTACTTAACACATGCTGACTTTTGTAGCTAATTTTGCAACCGATTACCTCAGAGTCATATAACTTGGTACCTTACGCATGCTGACTTTTGTAGCTAATGTTGATACCGTATTAGAGTCATATAACTTGGTAGTTGACACATGCTGACTTTAGAAGCAAATTTTGCTACCGAATACCTCAGAGTCATAAAACTTGGTATTTGACACATGCTAACTTTTGTAGCAAATTTTTCTACCGTATTTGAGTCATATAACGTGGTACTTGGCACATGCTAACTTTTGTAGCTAATTTTGCAACCGTATTAGAGTCATACAACTTGGTACTTGGCACATGCTGACTTTTGTAGCCAATTTTGCTACCGTATTAAAATCATATAACTTGGTACTTGACACATGCTGACTTTTGTAGCTAATTTTTCTACCGTATTTGAGTCATATAACTTGGTACTTGACACATGCTAACTTTTGTAGCTAATTTTTCAACCGTATACCTCAGAGTCATATAACTTGTTACTTGACACATGCTAACTTTTGTAGCAAATTTTTCTACCGTATTTGAGTCATATAACGTGGTACTTGGCACATGCTAACTTTTGTAGCTAATTTTGCAACCGTATTAGTCATACAACTTGGTACTTGGCACATGCTGACTTTTGTAGCCAATTTTGCTACCGTATTTGAGTCATATAACTTGGTGCTTGACACATGCTGACTTTTGTAGCTAATTTTGCTACCGTATACCTCAGAGTCATATAACTTGGTACTTGACACATGCTAACTTTTGTAGCTAATTTTTCAACCGTATAACTCAGCGTCATATAACTTGGGACTTGACACATGCTGACTTTTGTAGCTAATTATGCCACCGAGTCATAAAACTTGGTATGTGATGCGTATACTGTTAACATGTTAGCTTGTTAAAAAATCTATTTCTTCTGATATTTGCCTTAGAGTTGCATATTTTGTAAATGGACGCCATTTAGCCAGTGCGCTGCCTGTTAGCATTTCAGTTGGGTTGTTTCACATGCAAGTATCCTGCATATTGCATATTGTAGTTATCAATGATTAGTTGTCTTTATTGTTATTGTGCGGATATTTGGATGTGTTCTACTTCCATTCAAACCGTTTATTAAAATCATATGGAGTGTAGTGTTGATAAGGCATGACATTGGTGCACTTTACGGGGAATGAAAGAATGCACATTTAAGCCGTAAATGAAGTAGTGATCATATAATAACTAAATACCAAACGTATTTTAAATCATATGATTTTCTTGGTTTAAGTCTTATTATATTTACAGGAGTTAAAAAGCTCCTTTACCCCATTAGAGCGCCATGAATGATTTTATCGTGTTAATAAACCAAAATACCCAAACCAAAAACCCTGCATTAACTGTGATGTTCGGTCCAAGCTACATGCCTGCTCCACTGCATTTGTCTCAGGCAACGGTGAGGACTACAAGAAGGCCAGATATGACCTGCGTAAATCCATCAGCGAGGCCAAGAGACAATACAGACTAAAGCTGGAGGGATTCTACTCCACCACAGATTCCCGACGCATGTGGCAAGGCCTGCAACACATCACAGACTACAAGCAGGGGAGCAGGGGGGTCACAAACACCTAACGCTCACTGCCAGATGAGCTGAATGAGTTCTACGCCCGCTTCGAGGTCCTCAACACTAACCAACAGAGAGGGGTTCTGACCACGGAACGCACGCAGGACCCAGCACTCACTGTGACAACAGCAGAGGTACGTACAGTTCTGAGGAGAACAAACCCACGGAAGGCAGCCCAGACAACATCCCTGGTCAGGCCCTCAGGGTGTGTTCATCAGAGCTGGCTGACGTACTTGCTGACATATACAACTTGTCACTAACACAAGCTGTTGTGCCCACCTGCTTCAAGACCACCACCATCGTGCCCCTGCCAAAGAAAAACACTGTGACCTGTCTGAATGACTATCGCCCTGTTGCACTCACCCCAATAGTGATGAAGTGCTTTGAGAGGATAGTCATGTCACACATCAAGAAGACCATCCCAGACACACTGGACCCTCTACAGTTTGCCTACCGGCAGAACCGATCCACTGAGGATGCAGTCAACACCGTCATCCACACCACCCTCACCCACTTAGAGGGCAAGGACACCTATGCCAGGCTATTATTAATCGACTACAGCTCTGCTTTCAACACGGTCATCCCACAAAAACGTACTGCTAAACTCCTCACTGTTGGTCTGACACCGGGTCCTGAACTTTCTCACAAACCGGCCCCAGTCAGTCAGAATCGGCAACCAGACATCAGGCACAAAGGTTGTAAGCATAGGGACCCCCCAAGGCTGCGTGCTGAGCCCCCTATTGTACACCATCTTCACACACGACTGTGTGGCCTCCCAGAACAACACCAGTATCATCAAGTTTGCAGATGATATTACGGTCGTCGGACTGATCACCGGGGGAGCTGAGGCAGCGTACAGAAAGGAGGTAGTGAAACTGGTGGCCTGGTGTCAGGATAATAATCTCTCCTTGAACACAGACAAGACCAAGGAGATGATTATTGACCCATGGAGAAGGAGTGCAAAGTACACACCTCTGTACATAGGGGGGACAAAGGTGGACAGGGTGAAAACCTTTAAATTTCTCGGGACCCACATCAACGAGGACCTCACCTGGGATCACAACACCCAACAAACAATAAAGAAAGCCCAGGAGCGACTGTACTTCCTAAGAAGGCTGAGAAAATTTGGCATGCCACCCAAAATTCTCAGCAACTTCTATAGAAGTACGGTTGAGAGTGTCCTTACCAGCTCAATCCCTGGTATGGAAACTGCACTGCTAAGGACAGGAAGGCACTCCAGCGAGTGATTAAAACTGCTCAGTACATATCAGGAGCAGCCTTCCCCTCACTACAGGACATGTACTCTACCAGGGCCACCAGGAGAGCACACAACATCATAAAGGACAGTACTCAGTGGCCTAGTGGTTAGAGTGTCCGCCCTGAGATCGGTAGGTTGTGAGTTCAAACCCCGGCCGAGTCATACCAAAGACTATAAAAATGGGACCCATTACCTCCCTGCTTGGCACTCAGTATCAAGGGTTGGAATTGGGGGTTAAATCACCAAAAATGATTCCCGGGCGCAGCACCGCTGCTGCCCACTGCTCCCCTCACCTCCCAGGGGGTGAACAAGGGGATGGGTCAAATGCAGAGGACAAATTTCACCACACCTAGTGTGTGTGTGACAATCATTGGGACTTTAACTTTAACACACCCCCAGCACAGTCCCTTCAGTCTCCTACCATCAGGCAGACGATACAGGAGCCTGAAATCCAGGACTACGAGTCTGACAAACAGTTTCTACCCACAGGCCATCAGGCTTGTGAATGCTAACTTGTGAATGCTAGCCCCCCCCCCCATTTTACTTTTATCTTTTGGAACAAAAGACAGCTACCATGACCACCCCCGAACTGTGAACCATCACTGTAGACACTTTTCACCTTTGATCACTAAAGACACTTTAACTGCTGCTGTGACCCAAGGTCACCTCCATATTTATACTGTTGACTGTCAATCAGAATGTGCAATAATGTTATGTTACTTATTGTGCCTTGCATATACATTTTTATTTTTATTTTTTATTTTTAGCTAAGTACCGTGTGACTTGTTGAAGGGTGGACTAGCAAAGTAAGATTTTCATTGTACGGCAAACTGTCTGTTTAACTGTGCATATGACAATAAACAATCTTGAATCTTGAATCTTGAATTTCAACAGAAGTGCCACTTCATTGAATGACAGAGTGTAAATATGATCTGAACAACACGACACCATTCATGCCCAGAAGATGTTTTCAAGGCAAATAGCAATCATTCATGTTTGAACGTGATAGCACACGCTTTCATTGCCATTGTGCTGTGGAAGACATCAAATGTACTCAAATACTCTCTTGTCAATACTAAATGTACTCTAATACTCTCTTGTCAATATACAATGTACTATAATACTCTCTTGTCAATATAAAATGTACCGTAATACGCTCTTGCCAATATTAAATGTACTCTAATACACTCCTGGCCGTAGTTCCTGGTTGTCGGCCGCGTGGACTGGGGGGATGTCTGGGCCCTCTACTCCTCCTACTTATAGCGCACACAGTCACACATATATAGGACTTTGGGGATTGTCCTGCGGGGAGGCATGGCGGGGGGTTGAGGATGCCTCCAATGGGGCTCCAGTCCTCCTGTCTTGTCCCCTGCTCGTCCATCCCTCAATCTTAGCTGCATATTAGACACTTAAGATTTGGGGGGCTTGGTTTGGTTGGGACCCACCATGACCTTGATGTCCCCCAATTTTAATCGCATTATTAGTTCCCACAAGCATACATATCTCACTCACGCTACAGTACACACATCAATAGGGACTGGAGGTCGGCTGTAACGGCTGACCTCCTAATTTTAACTACACAGTAGACACTCTGGGGGCCTTGTACACATGCATGGGGGGTTTGGGGTTCGGCGCACCCCTCATTGCCTCGTCGGCCGGCGGGGACTGCGGTCTGGTGGCCTGCCAGGCTTTTATTCATTTATTATTGTTATATATATTTTTTTATTTTTAATGTATTTATTATTTTTATTTTTATTATTTACTTATTTTTATTTTATTTTATTTTTTTAATTTTATTTTTTATTTTATTTTATTTTTTTATTTTTTATTTTTTATTTTTTTAATCTTATTATTTATTTGTGTGTGGCGTCGCACGGGTCTCACTTCCTGTTGGATGGGGTCCGTGCCCGTGTGGCCCGACCTTGCGCTGTGGGGTCTCTGTTGGTGACTTGGTGTGGTGGCGGCACAGCCCCCGTGTCTGGTCTGGATGCTGTGTCTCGGTTGTTTGGGCGGTGGTGTGTTTGTGCGGGTTTGGGTTGGGGTGGGGGGCCTTTTGGTTGGGGGGGTTGTTGGTGTCTCTTGTTTGCGTGTTGGCGTTCGGGCTGACCGGCGGGCTGGCGCCGGCTGGTCTCCGTGGCCCTGGTGGCGTGTGGTTGCTGGTCGCAGTTTTTTTTTGATCGCTTTGATTTGATTGGCTGGTGCTGGCTGTCTGGGGTTATTGCGGCTGCTGTTTCTGCTGCCGTTTGTTTGTGGTGTGGGCGCCCGTGGCTGCTGGGTCTGGTGCAGGGGTGTGGCTGATGGTGTGACTGGTGGCAGCGCGCGCGCGTGATGGCTGTCGGGGCTGACGAACTGTGTATATGTATGTATATGTGTGTGTATGTATGTATGTTTATATATGTGTATGTGTACATATGTGTATGTATATGTGTACATATGTGTATGTATATGTATATATGTGTATGTGTGGGTATGTATACGTGTATGTGTGTATGTGTATGTATATATGTATGTATGTATGTATATTTCTGGGGGTACGCTCTGGGCCTGCCTGTCAGACGGGGGTCGACGCCTCAGGCTACTGCATCCGAACTGCGTGTCTGGAGCTCCTGGGTCCCGCTGTCCATCCCTTCCGGGTGCCCGTCTTGGTTGGGGCCTGTTGGGCCTAGTCCCTGCGTCTATTGTGGTAGCTTGGTGCTGCAAGGTATTCCGAGGTGCTGCGAGTCGGCCAGTTGCTGGGGTAGTGACCTTGTTTGTCAGCATGTCTGTGATCTTCTTTTAATTCTTTTTTTTTTTTAATTAATTAATTAATTAATTTATTTATTTATTTATTTTTTAACATATTTTATTAATATTATTTTTTAATTTTTCCCCTCCCTCAGGGGGGGGCTCGGCGGGGCGGTTGCTGGTTGTTCCATCTCCATCGTTGGGGTCCCTGCGGGTGGGGTGGGTGGTTCCCGTGGCCCTGTGCCTGGGTGGTCCTGCGGCGGCCGGTTTGGGTGGGGTGGCCGGGGGATGGCCTCGCCGCGCTCTCCGGGGGTGGGGGGTGGGCTCGTGGGGGCCCGGTTGCCGGTGGGGCGGGGGCGGTCTTCCCGTCCGGTTGCGGGGAGTCTCTGGGTCCCTCGGGCGGGGCGTCTCGCCTTTCTGCCCGTGTGGGGTGTGGTCTCTCGCTGGCTTGGGGTCTGGCTGTCCCCTGCTTTTCTCGTGCCCTGTCCTCTGCCGGGTGCGTCTGTCTGCGGCCTGCTGCTGGCCCTTGTGGGCGGTACGGTGGGTCGGGCTCTGGGGTTCCTGTCGCTGGCCGGCTTGGCTGCGTGGGGGCGGTGGTCCCTGGTTCCCTGGGCACCACGCCTCCTGTTTGTGGGTTGGGCTCTCGGGGGTGATGGGGCCGTGCTCTGGCTCCCACGCACTCTGGGAGTCGAATGTATTGTACATGCAAATTCACATATGCTCACATACGTACATAGGTACCTACGCTCCCACATACATACACAAATACAGTACATATTTACCTACCTAATGTTCGTACATCCACACGCACATTCAATATACAAACATACACATACACATACTGTACATATACATTCACTGTACAAACACATATACACATTCTGTACATATACATTCATTGTACAAACACATATACACATTCTGTACATATACAAGTACATATGCATACTTACACTCATGCACATAATCACGTTTCATCAAACATATATTAACGTTGTTGCCCTAGGGTAAACTGGGTGTAACACATGGCACACTGACAAAGCTTAACCTATTGTGACTATAACAATCTACAAGGTTAATGTAGGTTGCTTCTCTTTCTCCCCCTCCATTTTTCTGCATCCTTTCGTATCTCAAGTTATCATTACGTATATGTATTGTTGCATTTAAACAACTGTATTGTTGATAATAAAGGTAAATTATTGGTATTGTTCATTATCAATAGCGCTATTTCTATTGGTATTTGTATTGATCCATTTGTAGTGTAATAATGCTCATTGTCATTTCTGTATTATTTTATTTTTTTCGCTAACTGCTTATTTGCTATTACTTTTACCATCATATTTGTACATGTCATATTTGCTGATGTTGCTCTATTGTTGTTGTTGTTGTTGTTTGCTGTTGTTGTTTTTGTCTCTCTGTCTAATCCCCCTCTTGTCCCCACAATTTCCCCCTCTGTCTTCTTTTTTTTTCTCTTTCTATCCCCTCCTGCTCCGACCCGGCTGCACTAAATGATAATATAAATACATTTAATAAAGTCAAATACAAATAAGGCAACAAGAGAAGTATCCTACACTTCTCTTTTGTAAAGTAAATCTGAACAGCCGACATAGGCATCTACATCAACTATATGATTTGCCTGAGAAGCTGGACAGGACAAAAAAAAAAAAAAAAAAAAAAAAAAATGTACTCTAATACTCTCTTGTCAATATTAGATGTACTATAATACTCTCTTTTCAATATAAAATGTACTCAAATACTCTCTTGTCAGTACTAAATGTACTCCAATACTCTGTTGTCAATATTAAATGTACTCCAATACTCTCTTGTCAATATTACATGTACTCTAATACTCTCTTGTCAATATTACATGTACTCTAATACTCTCTTGTCAATACTAAATGTACTGTCATACTCTCATGTCAATATTAAATGTACTCTAATACTCTCTTGTCAATACTAAATGCACTCTAATATGTTCTTGTCAATATTAAAAGTACTCTAATACTCTCTTGTCAATACTAACTGTACTCTAATACTCTCTTGTCAATACTAAATGTACTGTAATACTCTCATGTCAATATTAAATGTACTCTAATACTCTCTTGTCAATACTAACTGTACTCTAATACTCTCTTGTAAGAGTACATTTAGTATTAGAAAGAGTATTAGAGTGTTTGACTCTCTTGTCAATACTATATGTACTCTTAATAAGAGTACATTTAGTATTGACAAGAGAGTATTAGAGTACAGTTAGTATTGACAAGAGAGTATTAGAGTACATTTAATATTGACAAGAAAGTATTAGAGTGCATTTAGTTTTGACAAGAGAGTATAAGAGTCTCTTATACTCTTATTAAATGTACTAAATGTGCATTTAGTATTGACAAGAGAGTATAATAATAATAATAATAATAATAACTGGGATTTATATAGCGCTTTTCTAAGTACCCAAAGTCGCTTTACATGTAGAACCCATCATTCGTTCACACCTGGTGGTGGTAAGCTACTTTCATAGCCACAGCTGCCCTGGGGTAGACTGACGGAAGCGTGGCTGCAATTTGCGCCAACGGCCCCTCCGACCACCACCTATCATTCATCATTCAATTCACCGGTGTGAGTGGCACCGGGGGCAAAGGGTGAAGTGTCCCGCCCAAGGACACAACGGCAGCGATTTTTGGATGGTAAGAGGCGGGGAGCGAACCTGCAACCCTCAGGTTTCTGGCACGGTTGCTCTACCCACTACGCCATGCCGCCCCCAAGAGTTTCTTATACTCTTGTCAATACTAAATGCACTCTAATACTTTCTTGTCAATATTAAATGTACTCTAATACTCTCTTGTCAATACTAAATGTACTCGTATACTCTCTTGTCAATACTAAATGCACTCAAATACTTTCTTGTCAATACTAAATGTACTCTAATACTCTCTTGTCAATACTAAATGTACTCGAATACTCTCTTGTCAATATTAAATGTACTCTAATACTCTCGTGTAAATATTAAATGTACTCTAATACTCTGGTTAATACTCAATGTACTCTAATACTTTCTTGTCTATACTAAATGTACTCTAATACTCTCTTGTTAATATTCAATGTACTCTAATACTCTCTTGTCAATACTAAATGTACTCCAATACTCTCTTGTCAACATTAAATGTACTCTAATACTCTCTTGCCAATATCAAATGTACTCTAATAAAACTCCAGACAAAAAGATTGAACTAAAAAGAGAATAAATACATCAAAGAAAGTCAGCCTAAAATCTCAAAGTATCTTAAATTGTGATTCATAAAGATCAAAAAGATCAAAAAGTTGTATTTAATGAAAATGTTGTTTTAAGTGCCAAAAGATGATCATAAATGAGACAATATTGGCAACTGTAATGAATACAATTTATGACAAAAAGTAATGTCCCAAGTATGTAAATGTCAAGTTGAATAATTTTACCATCCACAAGTTTCATTTCTAACAGGAAGAGAGACAAAAAAGTGATTTAGGTGAAAATGTTGCCAACCTTTGTATATTATGTTTGTGTGTCACGTATGACCTGTTTTTTCAGGTCTGACCTGTTGTTCCAGGTCTGACCAGTTGTTCCAGGTCTGACCAGTTGTTCCAGGTCTGACCCGTTGTTTCAGGTCAGACCCGTTGTCTCAGGTCTGACCCGTTGTTTCAGGTCAGACCCGTTGTCTCAGGTCTGACCCGTTGTCTCAGGTCTGACCCGTTGTTTCAGGTCTGACCTGTTGTTGTGCTTCCTTATTTCCTGTCCTGTATTTGTGTTCACTTCCTGTCTGCTACACCACTGATTGGCAGCCTGAGCACACCTGTTGGTGGTTGCCAATCAGGCTGCATGACAATGGTCTTGGTTTAATGAAGTGCTGGTCTTACCTGCACTTCGCCCTCCTGTGTCCTGCACTCTGAGGTCACATCCAGTGCAGAGTGAGGCTTTGGGCTGGATGTTAACAGGAAGTGCATGATGGGAAATCCCCAGTGGGCCTGTGGGTGCATGACAAAGGCTGACGTGTGTGTTTGTGTATTAATTATATGATTCCAAAAAGACATCAAAGAGAAATGTTGATTTGCCCTTTGACCTCTTTAAGGCCGTACTTGATGAAGGTTCAGTAAATCTTGTGCTCTTTTAACGAGGCTGTAAAAGCAGGTGGAGCCTCCTCCTGTCTAGCCAACTAGTCTCACTCCACTGGAATGTGTGTGTGCATGCGTACCTGAGCTACCTGTACAGGTCATGTGCACCGAAGGGGGGGAGGTGGGGAACGAGCTCCGGCCTGCAAGCCCCAGACGGCCTGGCTCCTCTGGCGGGTGGGCGTCACCCAGACACAGAGGTGTCTTTGTCAGCCTCATTATCTCCACACGCAGCCTCCTCCTCTCTCCCAGCTCGCAGGCTGGCTGACGCTCTAGCGCCACCTGGCACAAAGCTTTGGCAGTGTGGGTCAATGTGGACGCGTTACCCACGTGTGTGTGTGTGTGTGTGTGTGTGTGTGTGTGTGTGTGTGTGTGTGTGTGTGTGTGTGTGTGTGTGAGTGTGTGTGTGTGTGTGTTCTTTCTGTAAGCAGGAACCCACCACACAGCAGGAATACACCACACAGTATGAACCCACCACACAGCATGAACCCACCACACAGCATGAACCCAGCACAGAGCATGAACCCACCACAGAGCATGAACACAAAGCATGAACCACCACACTGCATGCTGTGTGGTGGTTCATGAACCACCACACAGCATGAACCCACCACAGAACATAAACCTACCACAGAGCATGAGCCCACCACAGAACAGGAACCCAGCTCAAAGCATGAACCCACCACAGAACATGAACCCACCACAGAGCATAAACCCACCACAGAACATGAACCCAGCACAGAGCATGAACCCACCACACAGCATGAACCCACCACAGAACATGAACCCACCACATAGCATGAACCCACCACAGAACATGAACCCAGCACAGATCATGAACCCACCACACAGCATGAACCCACCACGCAGCATGAACCCACCACACAGCATGAACCCACCACAGAACATGAACCCACCACAGAACATGAAACTAGCACAGAGCATGAACCAACCACAGAGCATGAACCCACCAAAGAACATAAGCGCAGCACAGAGCATGAACCCACCACAGAATATGAACCCATCACACAGAATGAACCCACCACAGAACAGGAACCCACCACACAGCATGAATCAGCCGAACAACATGAACCCAGCACAGAGCAAGAACCCACCACAGAGCATGAACCCGCCACAGCATTTGAAACCACCACACAGCAGTAACCCACCACAGAACATGAACCCACCACAGAGCATGAACTCACCACAGAACATTAAACCAGCACACGGCATGAACCCACCACAGAACATGAACCCACCACCCAGCATGAACCCACCACAGAACATGAACCCACCACCCAGCATGAACCCATCACAGAACATGAACCCACCACAGAACACGAATCCACCACCCAGCATGAACCCACCACACAGTGTGAACCAACCACAGAACATGAACCCACCACCGAACATGTACCCACCACCGAACATGTACCCACCACAGAGCAGGAACCTACCACAGAACATGAACCCACCACAGAGCATGAACCCACCACAACACATTAACCCACCACAGAACATGAACCCACCACAGAACATGAACCCAGCACAGAACATGAACCAACCACACAGCATGAACCCACCACAGAATATGAACCCAGTACAGAGCATGAACCCACTACAGAAAATGAATTAAAGTACATAAGTACTTTACATATTAATTAATGTTAAGTATACTAAAATATTCACAAAGTGTGGTGTCAATATGCATTTTCAAAATAAACTATCATGATAACCATTACATTGACTCCTCAATGACTGCATTGAATTAAATTACATAAATACATGACATTATTAATTAATGTTAAGTATAGTAAAATATTCACAAAATAGCATTACATTTTTAATTAAATGTAAAAAAAATAATCATATAACAGCGCTAAAAATAAACAAATTATGTAGTCATTATTTCATTTCTATTTTAAAATGTATGTAATAAATAAAATTATGGATAATTTCAGTAATTTGAGTATATATAAAAATACTTTTGAATTATTAGGTTTGAGTTCCCACTTGGGACACATTTCAAGTGAAGGACAGGAAGTGTACCTTAGATGTTGCATTGTGGGTAGTATTTGTATGTTTTCTTCATTGGAGAATGACCTGACACTGCAGTTACTTACCTTTATATAGAAAGTGCGAGGGTAATGTTGTCCTACTAGCACACCTGTGATGGCATGAAAGTGAATACGCAGATTTTTAACCCTATGAGTACCACAAGAACAATAGTATTTACAGAATAATTTCAAATACAGTAGATGATATCAAACACAATTAGAATAAATACTGATCCAGTAATGCAACTAATAAAAATTAAAGTAAAGTTGGGAGGTATGTGTAAGTCATTCTTAGGACGATACTGTCGTTACTGTACACGGTGATGACGCATGTTGCCAGGTGGTGACGCATGTTGCCAGGTGCTAACATGTCCTTAATGCCAGGTAGCATCCTCGCTTGCTACAGTAGCTAGCGGCTAACATCCCCACACAGTGTGAAGCCGTTCTAAGTCACTAATTCACACCTCTGTGGCTGCAAATTAATTACATTACATCAAGTACCATTACCACTGGAGGATGAGGACATGCTACACTACACACCGTAGGGGGATAAAAGAAGCTATGCTCACCGCTAAGTTAGATATCCTGAATATAGAAAAAGGTGCGCGTATCGACACAAATATCGACTAACTAAACCAAGTATAGGCCTATGTGGTCGATACTACAATGGTTACATATATATTTTTTATTATCACAAAATAATTACTTCTTTTGTGGTTTTTATTTACAAACTCAGGAAATAAGTTGCTGAAAAACAAAAGTATTCAAATCATATTTGACTCAGATCAGTTTAGTTCTTTTGCACTAATGATTGATTATTAGTATAAAATAATTGAAAAATTTAATTAATGTTGATACACCGACATCCTGTGTTTATGTCTGATTATGTCAACAAAAATGACCGATACTGCCCCCACAACTACTCGGTATCTGAGCAATACTCACATTTTTTGTATCGCCCAAAACTTATGTCAAGTATCCCAAGAGGAGAATAATACTGTAAGTGTAGCCACTGACAGTAAATTGGCAAGTAGATTTGTTATAGTTTGGAGAAAATAGTACAACCGGACATGATGTCATACTGTATGTGGGCCCATACCCGGGTGGATTTCGTGTGAGAGGAAAAGGGGGTCTTGCTCATTTTGCAATGCAGTCTGCTGAAAATGATGGACAGTGCCACTCTACATAGCAACTGATGCTCTGGTCAAAGTTGGAATCGCCACAAGATACCTTTTAAGATATTCAACACTCTACTGCCATCTGGCGGCTAAAGTGGATAGTGACACCCCCCCCCCCCCCCCCAATTCTTCTCCAGGATTCCCGCAAGAGTAAAGAGCTGGTCAGTTATTCCACGACCAGGACGGAATCCACATTACTCCTCTTGAATCTGAGGGTCGACTATCGGCCAGACCCTCCTTTCCAGTACCTTGGCGTAAACTTTCCCAGGGAGGCTGAGTAGTGTGATACCCCTGTAGTTAGCACACACCCTCTGGTCCCCCTTTTTGAATAAGGGAACTACCACCCCAGTCTGCCACTCCCTCGGCACTGTCCCAGACTTCAACGCCATGTTGAAAAGGCGTATCAACCAAGACAGCCCCTCAACACCCAGAGCCTTCAGCATTTATGGACGGATCTCGTCAACCCCCGGAGCTTTGCCACTGTGGAGTTGTCTAACTACCTCAGTGACTTCACTCCGAGAGATCGACGTCGATCCCCCATCATCCTCAGGCTCCGCTCCTGTCAGGGAGGGTGTGTCTGATGTAGTTGGGTTCAGGAGTTCCTCAAAGTGCTCTTTCCAACGCCCTATGACTTCCTCACTTGAAGTCAGCAGAGTCCCATCCCTGCTGTACACAGCTTTGATGATTCCCTGCTTCCCCCTCCTGAGGTGTTGTATGGTCTTCCAGAACAGCTTTGGTGCCGCCCGATAGTCCTTCTCCATGGATTCCCCGAACTGCTCCCACACCCTCTGTTTAGCCTCGTTCACAGCTACGGCCGCTGCCCTTCGTGTCTGTCGGTACCTTGCAACTGCCTCCTGGGATAACATACCCCGGTAGGACTCCTTCTTCAGTCGGACGGCTTCCCTGACCACCGCTGTCCACCAGGGTGTTCGAGGGTTACCGCCCCTTGAGGCACCTAAGACCTTCTGGCCATAGCTCGCAGCTGCAGCTTTAGCAATAGAGGCTTTGAACATTGCCCATTCCTGTTCAATGTCCCCAACCTCCACAGGGATGGCAGAGAAGTCCCGCCGGAGGTGGGAGTTTAAGTCCTTCTGGACAAAGGACTCCTCCAAACGTTCCCAATTCACCTGCACTAGACGCTTGGGTTTGCCAGGTCTGTCCTGAAGTTTCCCCCGCCATCTGACCCAACTCACCACCAGATGGTGATCAGTTGACAGTTTAGCCCCTCTCTTCACCCGAGTGTCCAAAACATACGGCCTCAGATCAGCTGATACGATTACAAAATCGATCATTGATCTTTGGCCTAGGGTGATTTGGTACCAGGTACACCTATGAGCAAGTCCATGACTAGCACAGAAATCCAATAACAATCCACCAACTCAGGTTCAGATCAGGGAGACCGTTCCTCCTAATCACACCAGTCCAAGTATCACTGTCATTGCCCACGTGTGCGTTGAAGTCCCCCAGCAAGACTATGGAATCCCCTGCCGGCGCCTCATACAGGACCCCATGCAAGGTATCCAAGAAGGCCGAATACTCTGAACTCTTGTTTGGTGCGTACGCACAAACAACAGTCAGAGTTTTCCCCCCTCCAACCCTAAGGAGAAGGGAGGCGACCCTCTTGTCCACTGGGGTTAACTCCAACGTACAGGCACTCAGCCGGGGACTCGTGAGTATCCCCACACCCGCCTGGGACCCTCACACCCTGAGCAACTCCAGAAGTGAACAAGGTCCATCCCTTGTGTGGTTTCAGAGCCCTCGCTATGCGTAGAGGTAAGCTCCACCAGATCCAACCAGTAGCGCTCCACCTTCCGCACTAGCTCAGGCTCCTTTCCCACCAGCGTAGAGACGTTCCACGTCCCAAAAGTCAGCCTCTGCTGCCCTGAATTGGTCCGTCTGGAGCCTCCACTTTCACTGCCATCCACTTGGCAGCGCACCCGACCCCACTGGTTCCGACCGTGGATGGTGGGCCCACGTGGCGGGGAGGATGGTGTGTCTACGTAGCTTCTTCGGGCTGTGCCCGGCTGGGCTCCGTGGCTAGCCCGGGCACCAGGTGCTCGCTGACGAACCCTGTCTCCGGGCCTAGCTCCGGAGGAGGGCCCCGGGCTTCCTCCGGGCCGGGTAACACATCTTCTTTGAGTTTGTTTCATGGGGGGGTATTGTAACCCTGATGGGGGGGGCATTCGGGTGCTACACCTTGTCCAAGAGTGAACCGGAACTATGTAAGGCAGGGGCGTTTAACTCTCTGAGGCTTTATACAAGCCCACATACCAGTCACAGTTCATGTGTCAGGTAAACCACAATGATTGGCGCGGTATTAATCCCCTTCGACTGTACATATTTGTAACAGGTTAGTTCTGTTATCAGTTCAATACCAAATAATATACCATGATATATATTGTTATCACAAGGCTGCAATATCACAATATAGATTTTTATGCGGTATCGCCCATCCAAGTTGTTTTTTGCATTTACTCCTTTACTGTACGCAACCGTGGTCTTAATACCAAGGGACGTAGAATACCGTTATCTTGAGTTTTTACTTGAGTGGCCAGGAATATCAGTATCAGCTTCACTGAATCAGCATCACTGTCCAGTATCGCTCCATAAATATCCAGGTGAAAGAATGAGCTATGACCTCAGGAGCCATATATGGTCATTGGGAACTATGAACTAAAGTGCTATATATGATCATTTGGAACTATGAACTAAGGAGCCATATATGGTCATTTGGAACTATGAATTAAAGAGCCATATATGGTCATTTGAAACTATGAACTACAGAGCCATACATGGTCATTTGGAACTATGAACAACAAAATCATATATATGGTCTTTTGGAACTAAGAACTAAAGTGCCATATATAGTCATTTGGAACTATGAACTGAAGAGCCATATGTGGTCATTTGGAACTATAAACTAAAGAGCCATATATGGTCATTTGAAACCATGAACTAAGCCATATTTTGTCATTTAGAAATATGAACTAAAGAGGCATATATGCTCATTTAAAACTATGCACTAAAGAGCAATAGATGGTCATTTGAAACTATAAACTACAGTGACACATATGGTAATTTGGAACTATGAACTAAAGAACCATATATGGTCATTTAAAACTATGAACTAAAGAACCATATATGGTCATTTAGTACTATGCACTAAAGAGCCATACATGGTAATTTGGAACTATGAACTAAAGAACCATATATGGTCATTTGGAACTATGAACTAAAGAGCCATATATGGTCATTTCAAACTATGAACTACAGAGCCATATATGGTCATTTGGAACTATGAACTACAGAGCCATTTATGGTCATTTGGAACTATGAACTAAAGAGCCATATATGGTCAAGGGACGGCGTGGCGCAGTGGAAGAATGGCCGTGCGCGACCCGAGGGTCCCTGGTTCAATCCCCACCTAGTACGAACCTCGTCATGTCCGTTGTGTCCTGAGCAAGACACTTCACCCTTGCTCCTGATGGGTGCTGGTTAGCGCCTTGCATGGCAGCTCCCTCCATCAGTGTGTGAATGTGTGTGTGAATGGGTAAATGTGGAAGTAGTGTCAAAGCTTTGAGTACCTTGAAGGTAGAAAAGCGCTATACAAGTACAACCCATTTATCATTTATTTATGGTCATTTGGAACTATGCACTAAAGAGGCATTTTATGGTCATTTGGAACTATGACCTAAAGAGACATATTTGGTCATTCATTTGGAACTATTAACTAAAGAGCCATATATGGTCATTTGGAACTATGAACTACAGAGCCATATATGGTAATTTGAAACTATGAACTAAAGAGCCATGAATGGGCATTTGAAACTATGAACTGAAAAGCCACATCTGGTCATTTGGAACTATGAACTAATATGGTCATTTGAAACTACAGTGCCATATATTGTCATTTGGAACTATAAACTAAAAAGCCATATATGGTCATTTGGAACTATGAATTAAAATGCCATATATGGTCATTTGGAACTATGAACTACAGAGCCATATATGGTAATTTGGAACTATGAACTAAAGGGCCATATATGGTCATTTGGAACTATGAACTAAAGAGCCACGTATGGTCATTTGGGACTATGAATTTAAGAGCCATATATGTTCATTTGGAACTATGCACTAAAGAGCCATATATAGTCATTTGAAACTATGAACGACAGAGCCATATATGGTCATTTGAAACTATGAACTACAGAGCCATATATGGTCATTTGGAACTATAAACTAAAGAGCTATATATGGTCATTTGGAACTATGAACTAAAGAGCCATACTGTATATGGTCATTTGGTGCCTGGGTGCGGGTGGTCCCTTTCCGCCCCCAGGTGGCCGTCGCTGACCTCCTAAATAGCTCATCACAAAGCCCCCAAAGTGGTCAAGAGTAAATAGTCAAGAGGTGCAGTTGATGGTAATGATGATTGAGGCCATTCATGCCAAGTGGTTGGGGGTGCCATGCCGTCAGCAGTCACTTTGACAGTGTGCCTTGCTCTCATTACCTCCCCATTGTCTGGCCCCCCTTCTCACCAGGAGGAGCAGGGGGAACGGGCAGGTGATGAAATAATGGCCTTGCCCTTGCATTGCTTTTTATATCATACGCTGCTGTGGCCGGGCTTGGACTGTGTGTGTGTGTGTGTGTGTGTGTGTGTGTGTGTGTGTGTGTGTGTGTGTGTGTGTGTGTGTGTGTGATGGTTAACAACCTTGACGGAGTGTGGCATTAATCCCACCCCCTCAATCAGATATGCTTGATTAGATTTGAGATTTGAATAGTTGCTGATTCCAAGATCAGATGGCAGTATGAAGCAGGTGTGAGTGTGACACCTGTCGTGTGTTTCTCCACAAGACGTCTCTGCAGTCCTCGCTCTATTGGAAGGTTTGTTGACTTCCCCTTTCATTGTTGCAATCCAACAAGCACTGAATGATATATTTCAACGTGCATGCACGTACGAGATGGTGCATTTCTCATTGCAACATGTCCGAAAAGGAGGAGGAAGAAGCAGAGCGTATTTATTCCTACCTCTCTTCCATTTCTTACACATGTTGTTTGCTTACTTCCTGTGCTCAGTTTGCAACAAGTACCAAAGTTCTCATGAATAAATGATGAAGTTGTGATTCACAAAATGAGACCAATAAGATTAACTCATTTTTATGGCAATAAATCAAACCAAATAAAATACAAATAAGTCGCTCCTGCCGTCTCTTGACATTTAGTGAGAAGAAGTATCGCCATGTTTGTTTTTTTCATGGTGTTATTTTTATAGGTAAAAAAACTAATCCATTTAATTAATAAGTTCAGGGCTGCAGCTATGGATCTTATGCGTATTTTTAGATAACCTTCATTTTTTTCTAATAAATGCACATGATCAAAATGTGCGCGTTTAACATACTGTTTGAGCATTATGAAAGTAAAAATACATTTGACATAAAAAACAGGTGCATGCCCTATTGCAGTAACGATGTCTGTGTATTTAAAGTTCCGGGCAGGCCACATTCTATCATTTTGTATTCATTTCAGTTACTGAACAATAAAGAGAAGCAACAAAATATCATGGGAGCCTTTTTTCTAATGGACAAATTGATGAAGGGTCACAGCTTCAGCAGCGTCATGGTGTCGCCTGCCAGCCATTTAAATGTCACTTGTCAATCATTTACTGTATTACTGACTCTGATGTATATCTCATACCATTTGACATCCTACTATCTACTTTGTAGAAAACGTTTATTTGTTGCAATCTCACTGACTTCATTTTTTTATACGATACCAATACTGAAGCTTTGAGTGTTAGCCGATCCTGTTCCCATATCAGCCCAAATCATTCATACATGTACAAAACCTAAAACCAGTGAAGTAATTCGTAAATAAAAACCGAATACAGTGATTTGCAAATCTTTTACAACTTATATTCAATTGGATAAACTGCAAAGACAAGATATTTAATGTTTGAACTGAGAACATTTTTTTTTTTTTGCAAATAAAACATTGGAATTTAATGGCAGCAACACATTGCAAAAAAGTTGGCAGAGGGGCATTTTTACCACTGTGTTACATGGCCTTTCCTTTTAACAACACTCAGTAAACGTTTAAGAACTAAGGAGACCAATTTTTGAAGCTTTTCAGGTGGAATTCTTTCCCATTCTTGCTTGATGTACAGTCCGAAGTCTCCGTTGTGTTATTTTACACTACAGGCAGGCCAGTCTAGTACCCGCATTCTTTTACTATGAAGCCACGATGTATTAACACGTGGCTTGCTGAAATAAGCAGGGGCGTCCATGATAACGTTGTTTGGATGGCAACATATGTTGCTCCAAAACCTGTATGTACCTTTCAGCATTAATGGTGCCTTCACAGATGTGTAAGTTACCCATGCCTTGGACACTAATACACCCCCATACCACCACAGATGCTGGCTTTTGAACTTTGCGCCGAGAACAATCAGAATGGTTATTTTCCTCTTCGTTCCAGAGGACACGACGTCCACAGTTTCCAAAATCAATTTGAAATGTGGACTTGTCAGGCCACAGAACATTTTTCCACTTTGCATCAGTCCATCTTAGATGAGCTCGGGGCGTTTCTGGGTGTTGTTGATAAATGGCTTTCGCTTTCCATAGTAGAGTTTTAATTTGCACTTACAGATGTAGCGGAGAACTGTAGTTACTAACAGTGGTTTTCTGAAGTGTTCCTGAGCCCATGTGATGATATCCTTTACACACTGATGTTGCTTTTTGATGCAGTACCGCCTGAGGGATCGAAGGTCACGGGCGTTTAATGTTGGTTTTCAACCTTGCTGTTTACATGCAGTGATTTCTCCAGATTCTCTGAACATTTTGATGATATTACAGACCGTAGATGGTGAAATCCCTAAATTCCTTGCAATAGCTGGTTGAGAAATGTTGGTCTTAAACAATTTACTCACGCATTTGTTCAGAAAGTGCTGACCCTCGCCCCATCCTTGTTTGTGAATGACTGAGCATTTCATGGAAGCTGCTTTAATACCCAATCATGGCACCCACCTGTTCCCAATTAGCCTGTGGGATTTTCCAAATAAGTGTTTGATGAGCATTCCTCAACTTTCTCAGTCTGTTTTGCCACCTGTGCCAGCTTTTTAGAAACATGTTGCAGGCATCAAATTCCAAATGAACTAATATTTGCAAAAAATAATAACGTTAAATATCTTGTCTTTGCACTCTATTCAATTGAATATAGGTTGAAAGGGATTTGCAAATCATTGTATTCTGTTTTTATTTACGATTTACACAATGTGCCAACTTCACTGGTTTTGGGTTTTGTATTGACAAAAGTGCTGTTTTAATCTTGTTCAAATAAGGACACATATCACATATGTCTAGCTTGTGTGCTATTGTGTGCTCAGCTGCTGTGTAGCTGCTATCTCCTAGTGGCCTGTAGCCCAGGGTGACTTTGATCAAATACACTAAAGGTGTGTGTTTATTGGAGGACATGTAGATGTTAAGTAGATATCTCCGATCTCAGCTGATACAATCCTTGTTTTTTTTTTCTGAAATGGAAGCGATATCATTATCGATCGTTGAATTGATTCGATTCTATTATTGCTTTGTACTCCTGATCGTATGAGAAGGTGGCAACGTGTTGTTGAGGCTCTCGGCAGCAGGTCCTGAGATGTTGCGACTCGGCTCCTAATTAGCAGGTAATCAGGACTTTGTTGGCCTTCCTTGCCCTCCCAGTGGGCCACTCAGGAATCACCCGCTGCACTTTATTTGAGCAGAACTCACAACCTTCCAAGTAAGTTACCACTGCATCACACAACATGAGAGACTTCCCTTTGAGAACCGGCGTGCAGATGTCTACTTGGACAGATGTTGTTGGGCTGCTCAGACATTTATTCCACGATTTAGTCCAGAGTGACGTATCGTCATGTATCAACGCTGTTGACAACCACCATGGAAGATGAAGGTGGACACATGTGACAATGTAGTCCCTGGAACACCAAATGACTATGAAGATAGCGCACATGTGACAATGTAGTCCATGGAACACCAAAGGGATAAGAAGATAGTGTACATGTGACAATGTAGTCCATGGAACACCAAAGGAATATGAAGATAGTGTACATGTGACAATGTAGTCCATGGAACACCAAAGGACTATGAAGATAATGCACATGTGACAATGTAGTCCATGGAACACCAAAGGACTATGAAGATAGTGTACATGTGACAATGTAGTCCATGGAACACCAAATGAATATGAAGATAGTGTACAAACCCCGTTTCAATATGAGTTGGGAAATTGTATTAGATGTAAGTATAAACGGAACACAATGATTTGCAAATCCTTTTCAACCCATATTCAATTGAATGCACTACAAAGACAACATATTTGATGTTCAAACTCATAAACTTTATTTTTTTTTTGCAAATAATAATTAACTTAGAATTTCATGACTACAACATGTGCCAAAGTAGTTGGGAAAGGGCATGTTCACCACTGTGTTACATCACTTTTTCTTTTTACAACAGTCAATAAACGATTGGGAACTGAGGAAACTAATTGTTGAAGCTTTGAAAGTGGAATTTTTTCCCATTCTTGTTTTATGTAGAGTTTCAGTCGTTCAACAGTCCGGGGTCTCCGCTGTCGTATTTTACGCTTCATAATGCGCCACACATTTTCGATGGGAGACAGGTCTGGACTGCAGGCGGGCCGGGAAAGTACCCGCACTCTTTTTTTACGAAGCCACGCTGTTGTAACACGTGCTGAATGTGGCTTGGCATTGTCTTGCTGAAATAAGCAGGGGCGTCCATGAAAAAGGCGGCGCTTAGATGGCAGCATATGTTGTTCCAAAACCTGTATGTACCTTTCAGCATTAATGGTGCCTTCACAGATGTGCAAGTTACCCATGTCTTGGGCACTAATGCACCCCCATACCATCACAGATGCTGGCTTTTGAACTTTGCGTCTATGGATGGTTCGCTTCCCCTTTGGTCCGGATGACACGATGTCGAATATTTCTAAAAACAATTTGAAATGTGGACTCGTCAGACCACAGAACACTTTTCCACTTTGCATCAGTCCATCTTAGATGATCTCGGGTCCAGAGAAGCCGGCGGCGTTTCTGGATGTTGTTGATAAATGGCTTTCGCTTTGCATAGTAGAGCTTTAACTTGCACTTACAGATGTAGCGACAAACTGTATTTAGTGACAGTGGTTTTCTGAAGTGTTCCTGAGCCCATGTGGTGATATCCTTTAGAGATAGATGTCGGTTTTTGATACAGATACGGCTGAGGGATCGAAGGTCACGGTCATTCAATGTTGGTTTCCGGCCATGCCGCTTACGTGGAGTGATTTCTCCAAATTCTCTGAACCTTTTGATGATATTTTGGACCGTAGATGTTGAAATCCCTAAATTTCTTGCAATTGCACTTTGAGAAACGTTGTTCTTAAACTGTTTGACTATTTGCTCACGCAGTTGTGGACAAAGGGGTGTACCTCGCCCCATCCTTTCTTGTGAAAGACTGAGCATTTTTTGGGAAGCTGTTTTTATACCCAATCATGGCACCCACCTGTTCCCAATTAGCCTGCACACCTGCGGGATGTTCCAAATAAGTGTTTGATGAGCATTCCTCAACTTTATCAGTATTTATTGCCACCTTTCCCAACTTCTTTGTCACGTGTGGCTGGCATCAAATTCTAAAGTTATTGATTATTTGCACAAAAAAAAAAGTTTTTTAGTTTGAACATCAAATATGTTGTCTTTGTAGCATATTCAACTGAATATGGGTTGAAAATGATTTGCAAATCATTGTATTCCGTTTATATTTACATCTAACACAATTTCCCAACTCATATGGAAATGGGATTTGTACATGTGACAATGTCGTCCATGGAACACCAAAGGAATATGAAGATAGTGTACATGTGACAATGTAGTCCATGGAACACCAAAGGACTATGAAGATAGTACACATGTGACAATGTAGTCCATGGAACACCAAATGAATATGAAGATAGTGTACATGTGACAATGTAGTCTATGGAACACCAAAGGAATATGAAGATCGTGTATATGTGACAATGTAGTCCATGGAACACCAAAGGAATATGAAGATAGTGTACATGAGACAATGTAATCCATGGAACACCAAAGGAATATGAAGATAGTACACATGTGACAATGTAGTTCATGGAACACCAAAGGAATTTGAAGATAGTGTACATGTGACAATGTAGTCCATGGAACACCAAAGAAATATGAAGATAGTGTACATGTGACAATGTAGTCCATGGAACACCTGTCTGTGTTCCATGTAGTCTGTGTACCACCAAAGGAATACGGCGCATGCAACGTGAAGCCATTCGTAAACATCAGCACTTTTGTTTCAAGTCGGCCTGAAGAATTTCGAGGAGTCGCAGCAGATTGAAAAAACTAAAGACAAACATTTTCATTTTCTGTTTAAAGGCAACATGAATTGATTTTTTTGCCAGCATATGAGTTTCCATAGCATATAGACTTTATGTTACTGTTGAGGGAGGCGGTCTGTCCTCTACAAATACATACATACATACATACGTACGTATTGACACTTTATATCAGGGGTGTCCTCTACAAATACATACATACATACATACATACGTACATACGTACGTATTGACACTTTATATCAGGGGTGTCCTCTACAAATACATACATATGTATTTACCCTTTATATCAGGGGTGTCCAAACATTTTCCAAATAAAAAATTAACAAATCTGAAGGCCATTTTTATTTTCATTTTCTGAGCCAATAGCAGATATAGATTTGTTTCAAGAAAAAAAATATTGGACAGGTAACATTTTACAATTGAGGCACGATAACCTTTTTTAGGTAGGGTGAGCAAATCAAAACACATCAAACCTTATCAGGCCCCTGAAAGGCCAGTTTAGAGCGCCCCAATCAAGACAGTCGCCGAGCAGGTGTGCACCAAAGACATGAAAACATAGGAGATGTCACTCGGGATCTTTGTTGACCAGCAGGAAGTTGTCGGCCAATTGTGCATCCCTATTTTTTCTTGTCACTTGACACCCTTTTTGCTCTTTTACGCCACTTTGCGTTTTTATTTCCTATGATTGATGAAAACATGTGGACACCCCCAGCACAGGACAAGAAGCAACATGACACAACACCAACACGCCACGGGAGGTCTAAGACGCCAGCTCCATTGGCCCCTCCTCCTCGCCATCCGCACGGTTGGCTCGGATCTCCATCAGCGTGCGGGCGAAGCGTGTCCAGTCGTCGCTGTGGGCCACGGCCAGCTGGAGGGAAGATGGTAGAAGAGTTTGAAGTCGGCTGGGGTTGTCCTCCAATGTCCTGATCTGCTGACTCACAAGCGCTACTATTGGCTCTCCTGGTACTAGGCCTGTTGCTAAGACTGCACGTGCAATTGATAGCAAGTGCAAAAGTGGTGCTATTTAAATGAGGGTCTTGCATGTCACCATGGAGACACTCATTTCCTGCACACCTATTGCATCATATTCTAGGTGTCGCTGGAGCCTATCCCAGCTGCACTCGGCAAAAGGCAAGGTACACCCTGGAATGTTCAGCACACAGATGTAATGTGCACCACCTTTTCTGGGCTAGACTGAACCACCATCTAGACCAGACCTGGGCAAATTAAGGCCCGGGGGCCGGATGCGGCCCATTAAGCTTTTCAATCTGGCCCGCCAGACATCTCCAAATTATTATTTTTGATTTTTAAGATGGAAACTGTAGCTGCCATTATGATGTGCAGTGATATTTTCAAATGACCGTAAGTCTTGAACTATACAAAATATTTCAATGGTTGGAATCTGCGCTTTTGCATGATATACTAGTTACTATGGTAATCTAATTAGTTACTATGGTAATCTAAGTCACAGCAGCTCAGATGAGGCACCAAGCAGTGTGGGTGGGGAGCGTTTCCACAGAGTGTTTCCAGAGCGGCCAGCCTGAAATGCGGGTGTCAGGGACAGACGTGGAAGGAGATTTTTACAACAAAGTTCTTAAGCTTAGTGAGATATCAGATTGTAGGTGTTTTTTTGTTTTTTTTTACCCTTTGCGTTTATATTTCCCTGTTTGTTGCATTTTTGTTGCGTTTCACTTGATTGTAAAATATGTCGATCGAGGGGGGGTGTGAAGTTCATATGTTGTCAATATTCAGTGTTTTATCCTTCATAGTTTTAATATTGTAAATCCCACATTCTTTGTTTTCATGTACCGGTACATTCTGGGTGTCTCATTCAGTAAAAACAATTAAATTCCATTCCGTTTTTTAAGGCGGTCTGTCATAACGTTTTTTGCATACAATCAGACATTATTGTGAGGTTTTGTATTAGTGTTCCCAAAAATGAGCTATACCGGCCCCCAGACACATTTTTTTCTCAAAATTTGGCCCCCGAGTCAAAATAATTGCCCAGGCCTGATCTAGACAACAGAACCCTTTTTTCAGACTATAAGACACACTTCAAATCCTTTCATTTCTTTTCTCAAAAGTCGAGAGTGTGCCTAATGTACGTATTAATTCTTTGATTTGGTACATGGTGTAATAAGTCTGACCATGAGATGGCAGTCACACATAAGAGATACGTGTGGACGCAGGTTGACGCCTGTTCAATAAATGACGCTAGCAAGAATCACCAACACTTGAATGTTTGGTTCAGAATATAGATGTTCATCAGGATTCATTTTGTACTTTGTAAACACTTTGATCAGTTTCTTCAAAAGTGGATCCTTTTAGAACATTGTTTGATTTTTTTGCTTTTGATCTTTCCCTTCTCTTTTCATGTGTTTTTTACCTTATTTTTGTGCCCTTTCGGATCTGCACTGCAACTACATAATTTCCCCCATAAAGTCTATCCTATCCTGAATTCGTTCCATACTTGAGCTGTTTGCAAAGACCAATTCATAGATAAGCCGCACCTTTGTATAAGCTGCAGGGTTCAAAGCTCATACTTGCCAACCCTCACGATTTTTCCGGGAGACTCCCGAATTTCAGTGCCCCTCTCGCAAATCTCCCGGGGCAACCATTCTCCGGAATTTCTCCCGATTTTCCCCCGGACAACAGTATTGAGAGCGTGCCGTGATGGCACTGCTTTTAGCGTCTTCTACACCCTGTCGTCGCGTCCACTTTCTTTTCCATACAAACAGCGTGCCGGCACAGTCACATGTTGTATGCGTCTTCGACAGACACACGTAAGTGACTGCAAGACATACTTGATCAACAGCCATACAGGTCACACTGAGGGTTGCCATATAAACAACTTTAACACTGTTACAAATATTCGCCACACTGTGAACCCACACCAAACAAGAATGACAAACACCCCTTGCAGCCCTAACTCTTCCGGCCTACAATATACACCCTGCTACCACCAACACCCCCCACCCCCCGCCCCCATCTCCCGAATTCGGAGGCCTCAAGGTTGGCAAGTATGTCAAAGCTTGGGGAAAAAAGTAGCGGGTTATAGTCTGGAAAATACGGTAAATGTTGATTTTAATTTTCCATCCATCCATCCATCTTCTTCCGCTTATCCGAGGTCGGGTCGAGGGGGCATCAGCCTAAGCAGGGAAGCCCAGACTTCCCTCTCCCCAGCCACTTCGTCCAGCTCTTCCTGTGGGACCCCGAGGCGTTCCCAGGCCAGCCGGGAGACATAGTCTTCCCAACGTGTCCTGGGTCTTCCCCGCGGCCTCCTACCGGTCGGACGTGCCTTAAACACCTCCCTAGGGAGGCGTTCGGGTGGCATCCTGACCAGATGCCCGAACCACCTCATCTGGCTCCTCTCGATGTGGAGGAGCAGCGGCTTTACTTTGAGCGCCCCCCGGATGGCAGAGCTTCTCACCCTATCTCTAAGGGAGAGCCCCGCCACCCGGCGGAGGAAACTCATTTCGGCCGCTTGTACCCGTGATCTTGTCCTTTCTGTCATAACCCAAAGCTCATGACCATAGGTGAGGATGGGAACGTAGATCGACCCGTAAATTGAGAGCTTTACCTTCCGGCTCAGCTCCTTCTTCACCACAACAGATCGATACAGCGTTCGCATTACTGAAGACGCTGCACCGATCCGCCTGTCGATCTCACGATCCACTCTTCCCTCACTCGTGAACAAGACTCCGAGGTACTTGAACTCCTCCACTTGGGGCAAGATCTCCTCCCCAACCCGGAGATGGCACTCCACCTTTTTCCGGGCGAGAACCATGGACTCGGACTTGGAGGTGCTGATTCTCATCCCAGTCGCTTCACACTCAGCTGCGAACCGATCCAGTGAGAGCTGAAGATCCTGGCCAGATGAAGCCATCAGGACCACATCATCTACAAAAAGCAGAGACCTAATCCTGCAGCCACCAAACCAGATCCCCTCAACGCCTTGACTGCGCCTAGAAATTCTGTCCATAAAAGTTATGAACAGAACCGGTGACAAAGGGCAGCCTTGGCGGAGTCCAACCCTCACTGGAAACGTGTCCGACTTACTACCGGCAATGCGGACCAAGCTCTGGCACTGATCATACAGGGAGCGGACTGCCACCATCAGATAGTCCGATACCCCATACTCTCTGAGCACTCCCCACAGGACTTCCCGAGGGACACGGTCGAATGCCTTCTCCAAGTCCACAAAACACATGTAAATAAATGATAAAATGATAAATGGGTTGTACTTGTATAGCGCTTTTCTACCTTCAAGGTACTCAAAGCGCTTTGACACTACTTCCACATTTACCCATTCACACACACATTCACACACTGATGGAGGGAGCTGCCATGCAAGGCGCTAACCAGCACCCATCAGGAGCAAGGGTGAAGTGTCTTGCTCAGGACACAACGGACATGACGAGGTTGGTACTAGGTGGGGATTGAACCAGGGACCCTCGGGTCGCGCACGGCCATTCTTCCACTGCGCCACGCCGTCCCATGTAGACTGGTTGGGCAAACTCCCATGCACCCTCAAGGACCCTACCGAGAGTATAGAGCTGGTCCACAGTTCCACGACCAGGACGAAAACCACACTGTTCCTCCTGAATCCGAGGTTCGACTATCCGGCGTAGCCTCCTCTCCAGTACACCTGAATAGACCTTACCGGGAAGGCTGAGGAGTGTGATCCCACGATAGTTAGAACACACCCTCCGGTTCCCCTTCTTAAAGAGAGGAACCACCACCCCGGTCTGCCAATCCAGTGGTACCGCCCCCGATGTCCACACGATGCTGCAGAGTCTTGTCAACCAAGACAGCCCCACAGCATCCAGAGCCTTAAGGAACTCCGGGCGGCTCTCATCCACCCCCGGGGCCTTGCCACCGAGGAGCTTTTTAACTACCTCAGCAACCTCAGCCCCAGAAATAGGAGAGCCCACCACAGACTCCCCAGGCACTGCTTCCTCATAGGAAGACGTGTTGGTGGGATTGAGGAGGTCTTCGAAGTATTCCCTCAGACGATCCACAACATCCGCAGTCGAGGTCAGCAGAACACCATCCTCGCCATACACGGTGTTGATAGTGCACTGCTTCCCCTTCCTGAGGCGGCGGATGGTGGTCCAGAATTGCTTCGAAGCCGTCCGGAAGTCGTTTTCCATGGCCTCACCGAACTTCTCCCATGTCCGAGTTTTTGCCTCTGCGACCGCTGAAGCCGCACACTGCTTGGCCTGTCGGTACCTGTCCGCTGCCTCAGGAGTCCTATGAGCCAAAAGAACCCGATAGGACTCCTTCTTCAGCTTGACGGCATCCCTCACCGCTGGTGGCCACCAACGGGTTCTAGGATTACCGCCACGACAAGCACCAACTACCTTGCGGCCACAGCTCCAATCAGCCGCCTCGACAATAGAGGCGCGGGACTTGGTCCATTCGGACTCAATGTCCAGCACCTGCCTCGTGACATGTTCAAAGTTCTTCTGGAGGTGGGAATTGAAACTCTCTCTGACAGGAGACTCTGCCAGACGTTCCCTGCAAACCCTCACAATGCGTTTGGGCCTGCCAGGTCTGTCCGGCATCCTCCCCCACCATCGCAGCCAACTCACCACCAGGTGGTGATCGGTAGAAAGCTCCGCCCCTCTCTTCACCCGAGTGTCCAAAACATGAGGCCGCAAATCCGATGACACAACTACAAAGTCGATCATGGAACTGCGGCCTAGGGTGTCCTGGTGCCAAGTGCACATATGGACACCCTTATGTTTGAACATGGTGTTCGTTATGGACAATCTGTGACGGGCACAAAAGTCCAATAACAAAACACCGCTCGGGTTCAGATCCGGGCAGCCATTCTTCCCAATCACGCCTCTCCAGGTTTCACTGTCGCTGTCAACATGAGCATTGAAGTCCCCCAGTAGAACGAGGGAATCACCCGGGGGGAGCACTCTCAAGTACTCCCTCGAGTGAATCCAAAAAGGGTGGGTACTCTGAGGTTTTGGCGCGTAAGCGCAAACCACAGTCAGGACCCGTTCCCCCACCCGAAGGCGGAGGGAAGCTACCCTCTCGTCCACCGGGTTGCACTCCAACGTACAGGCTCTGAGCCGGGGGGAAACAAGAATTGCCACCCCAGCCCGTCGCCTCCCACTGCCGGCAACGCCAGAGTGGAAGAGAGTCCAGCCCCTCTCGAGAGAACTGGTTCCAGAGCCCTTGCTGTGCGTCGAAGTGAGTCCAACTATATCTAGCCGGAACTTCTCCACCTCGCGCACTAGCTCAGGCTCCTTCCCCCCCCCAGCGAGGTGACGTTCCACGTCCCAAGAGCTAGCTTCTGTAGCCGAGGATCAAACCGCCAAGTGCCCTGCCCTCGGCTGCCGCACAGCTCACATCGCACGGTGCGATTTAAATTTTTACAAACAAATTGTAATTCCGTAAATAATCATTATGGGTGCTCAAAAAATGGATTTACACCTGAATCCCGTTTTTTAAATTTCCATTATAAACATATAATGATTTTCACAAATTAACTTTTTGTTTTGATTTAAGAATGTATTTTTTGAAAAGCCCTTTTTAGGTTATCTCCATGCTTAGTGGCCATACTTGCCAACCCTCCTGAATTTTCCGGGAGACTCCCGAATTTCAGTGCCTCTCCCGAAAATCTCCCGGGAAAACCATTCTCCCGAATTTCTCCCGATTTCCAGCCGGACTTAAGGCACGCACCCTCCAGGTCCGTGCGGACCTGAGTGAGGACAACCTGTCGTCACGTCCGCTTTTCCTTCATATAAACAGCGTGCCGGCCCAGTCACGTTATAACATCTACGGCTTTTGGCCAGTCACAACTGCACACACAACAAGAAGGAGACGAAGCAGAAGAACGAAGAAGAGTCAGTCATGGCGACAACGAGTGACAGAATAGAACGAGGGTGGACAATTCAACCTAAACTCACTCTTTTCCTGCAAATTAAATGTCACAGATGCTGCCTGTAATAGAGTGATCTAAGTTGTTTGTTGCCATCTCCTGGTGAATGTTGGGTATAGTGTTCTGTGGTTACTTTTTGATTGGCCAACGGTTTACGAGGTATTGCGCACCCTGACAGCAAGTGTGGGAGTCGGTTCTGAAGTATAAAGTGAAGAGACGTAACTTCATCACCTCGCCTGGTTATTGACTCCAACCCAGAATATTACACTGCCCATACCTACGCTCCTTCAAAGGCTGTGCTACTGGCTGCAAAGCATTGCACTTTCAAATACAACAATGAATAGAAGAGTGTTATGTGTGTGTATATGTGTAAATAAATGAACACTGAAATTCAAGTATTTATTTTATTTATATGTATATATAATATATATATATATATATATATATATATATATATATATATATATATATATATATATATATATATATAATTCACTTAAAGTCAAGTATTTATTTTATTTATATACCTGTAAAGCAAATAGAACTAGATGTTTCAACCCCTTTGGTAAGTAGGAACAATCTTGACGGTAGCAGTCGGTGTGGAGTGGTGAAAGGGAGGATAAGTATGTCATTGGGGTCTTCGGGTGGGCACCCTGCTTCATCAACTTTTTGTTGATTGAAGCCCACGACGTCTCCAGAGGGCTCAACAGTGTACCTAGCGTCCCAGGTACACCCCCCTCCATGCCATACCCTCTATATCCTGTCGGACTCTGCATGGCAGGGTCCTCCTTTTCCCTGAGTCAGGCCTAAGCCTGACCGCATACCATTGTCTCTTATTTTACTGCCCAGTTGGGGGTCCTTGCGCTTTATCCAGAGCCAGTTGCTGGCTTTTTCGGCAGCACTTGATAGCCTGTTAGAGGGAGCGTCCCTTCACCCCCATTTTTCTCAACAGACTGATGGTAGATGTGGCAATAAATCCCCTGCATCCCACCTCTACTGGGAAAATGATGGTCTTCCAGCCGTTCTGGGATGCTTCAGCTGCCAGGTCAGAATATTTGTTTTTTTTCCCTCTCGTAAGCCTCTTCAACCCCTTCTTCCCATGGTACTGTCAGCTCCACGACATAAGCCAGCTTTGCTGTTGGAGACCACAGGACCATGTCTGGCCGGAGTGTTGTAGCCATTATTTCTGGGGGAAACACAAGCTTTTTATCAAGGTCCACTTCCAATTTCCAATCTCGAGCCGACTGCAGGATGCTTGCATTATTTGGTGTCGTTTGACACTCTTGTGTGTACAGGTAAAAGCCAGTAAATTAGAATATTTTGAAAAACTTGATTTATTTCAGTAATTGCATTCAAAAGGTGTAACTTGTACATTATATTTATTCATTGCACACAGACTGATGCATTCAAATGTTTATTTCATTTAATTTTGATGATTTGAAGTGGCAACAAATGAAAATCCAAAATTCCGTGTGTCACAAAATTAGAATATTACTTAAGGCTAATACAAAAAAGGGATTTTTAGAAATGTTGGCCAACTGAAAAGTATGAAAATGAAAAATATGAGCATGTACAATACTCAATACTTGGTTGGAGCTCCTTTTGCCTCAATTACTGCGTTAATGCGGCGTGGCATGGAGTCGATGAGTTTCTGGCACTGCTCAGGTGTTATGAGAGCCCAGGTTGCTCTGATAGTGGCCTTCAACTCTTCTGCGTTTTTGGGTCTGGCATTCTGCATCTTCCTTTTCACAATACCCCACAGATTTTCTATGGGGCTAAGGTCAGGGGAGTTGGCGGGCCAATTTAGAACAGAAATACCATGGTCCGTAAACCAGGCACGGGTAGATTTTGCGCTGTGTGCAGGCGCCAAGTCCTGTTGGAACTTGAAATCTCCATCTCCATAGAGAAGGTCAGCAGCAGGAAGCATGAAGTGCTCTAAAACTTGCTGGTAGACGGCTGCGTTGACCCTGGATCTCAGGAAACAGAGTGGACCGACACCAGCAGATGACATGGCACCCCAAACCATCACTGATGGTGGAAACTTTACACTAGACTTCAGGCAACGTGGATCCTGTGCCTCTCCTGTCTTCCTCCAGACTCTGGGACCTCGATTTCCAAAGGAAATGCAAAATTTGCATGGTTGGGTGATGGTTTGGGGTGCCATGTCATCTGCTGGTGTCGGTCCACTCTGTTTCCTGAGATCCAGGGTCAACGCAGCCGTCTACCAGCAAGTTTTAGAGCACTTCATGCTTCCTGCTGCTGACCTGCTCTATGGAGATGGAGATTTCAAGTTCCAACAGGACTTGGCGCCTGCACACAGCGCAAAATCTTAGCCTTAAGTAATATTCTAATTTTGTGACACACGGAATTTTGGATTTTCATTTGTTGCCACTTCAAATCATCAAAATTAAATGAAATAAACATTTGAATGCATCAGTCTGTGTGCAATGAATAAATATAATGTACAAGTTACACCTTTTGAATGCAATTACTGAAATAAATCAAGTTTTTCAAAATATTCTAATTTACTGGCTTTTACCTGTGTATATATATATATATATATATATAAGAAATACTTGAATTTCAGTGAATTCTAGCTATAAATATACTCCTCCCCCCTTAACCCCGCACCCATCCCCGCCCACCCCGCCCATCTCCCCATTTTGGAGGTCTCAAGGTTGGCAAGTATGTTAGTGGCTGTGCATCTAAGTCGTACATCACAAGCAAAAAGAGGTTTTATAAGCTGTAACTTTTCTTGTAAAGATTTCTTGTGGCTCTGAAAGGTGATACAACATTTGCTGCATGAGCAGATCATGGTCATGTTCGCTGTCAGCCATGATCTTGTGTCCAAATGGAAACATGGAGGACACTGAACAAGACAAATGAAGCTTGTGTTGGGCAAAATGTGGCTCCGGGGCCTTGAGTTTGACAGCAAAGAAGTCCAATAGTAAATAATGATGCGGTCGTACCTCTCCAGTATCGTAGACCCACACTCGTCCTTCCGAGTCGCCCACAGCCACGTCCTTGCCCCCGGATGACCAGCGCACTCTGTTCAGGGCCGAGGCCCCTGGGATGGTGGCACTGGCGCTGGGCACCTGGTGCACACAACAAGAGATGGCGTGAGCCGCTACACACCTGTTGCACGCGCTGCTTGCCTACTCTGGTAAGGACAAGAAAACCTTCTCCTATCAGCGGACATGTGACCGCCGTCTGACGCGCGTCACCTGTGGAGAGCGAGGCCTTGGCGCCATGTCGGCTCACACAACCAGCTGTGGCCGCACGCCGGCTGCCATTAGCCCGCTGGCGCCCGCAGCTCCTCCCACTGCATCCCGACACAGCACTTTCACTTGAGTCTATAGAAATGCATGTGTGTGTGTGTGTGTGTGTGTGTGTGTGTGTGCGTGCGCGAGTGCGTGCGTGTGTGTCTTCTGGAAATGAGAAGCAGGCGCTCCGCACTTCTCCGTTAATGTTGTTATGACTGTGTGTGTTTTTAATATCATGCTAACAATGCAAGTCTGTTGCTATGAGACTGTGTGTGTGTGTGTGTGTGTGTGTGTGTGTGTGTGTGTGTGTGTGTGTGTGTGTGTGTGTGTGTGTGTGTGTGTGTGTGTGTGTGTGTGTGTGTGCGTGCGTGAGAGCAAAGGTTTGTCAGTGAGCACATTGTGGGAGCAGTGATGGCGTCCATAATGAAATGTTCCTGCGTGGAAGAAAAGGCTTCCTGTAAGTGTGGAGGGCGCCATGGGAACCCCATCATGTGTACTTCCTGCTCTGTGCTATCAATGACATCATCATGACTTGGTGGACTTAGGACAAAGTGACAGGGAGAACATATTGGATGTGTCGTCTCCATGGTGACACAGAGAGGAAGATTCGGCTTTTTAGCCACACCCATGTGACGACGTCTATAACTCTTTTATCCATGAAAATATAGCAAAGCATACATGAAAGTATATGGATGTATAAAGTATACATGAAAGTATACGGATGTATAGTCAAAAGTATATGGAGGTATAAGGTATACATGAAAGTATAGGAAAGTATATGTATGTATTATATGTAAGATTATATGGAAGTACAAACCCTGTTTCCATATGAGTTGGGAAATTGTGTTAGAATACAATGATTTGCAAATCATTTTCAACCCATTTCAGTTGAATATACTACAAAGACAACATATTTGATGTTCAAACTGATAAACATTTTTTTTATTGTAAATAATCATTAACTTTAGAATTTGATGCCAGCAATACGTGACAGAGAAGTTGGGAAAGGTGGCAATAAATACTGATAAAGTTGAGGAATGCTCATCAAACACTTATTTGGAACATCCCACAGGTGAACAGGCAAATTGGGAACAGGTGGGTGCCATGATTGGGTATTGGGTACAGCTTCCCAAAAAATGCTCAGTCTTTCACAAGAAAGGATGGGGCGAGGTACACCCCTTTGTCCACAACTGCGTGAGCAAATAGTCAAACAGTTTAAGAACAACGTTTCTCAAAGTGCAATTGCAAGAAATTTAGGGATTTCAACATCTACGGTCCATAATATCATCAAAAGGTTCAGAGAATCTGGAGAAATCACTCCACGTAAGCGGCATGGCCGGAAACCAACATTGAATGACCGTGACCTTCGATCCCTCAGACGGCACTGTATCAAAAACCGACATCAATCTCTAAAGGATATCACCACATGGGCTCAGGAACACTTCAGCAAACCACTGTCACTAAATACAGTTCGTCGCTACATCTGTAAGTGCAAGTTAAAGCTCTGCTATGCAAAGCGAAAGCCATTTATCAACAACATACAGAAATGCCGCCGGCTTCTCTGGGCCCGAGATCATCTAAGATGGACTCATGCAAAGTGGAAAAGTGTTTTGTGGTCTGACGAGTCCACATTTCAAATTGTTTTTGGAAATATTCGACATCGTGTCATCCGGACCAAAGGGGAAGCGAACCATCCAGACTGTTATCGACGCAAAGTTCAAAAGCCAGCATCTGTGATGGTATGGGGGTGCATTAGTGCCCAAGGCATGGGTAACTTACACATCTGTGGAGGCACCATTAATGCTGAAAGGTACATACAGGTTTTGGAACAACATATGCTGCCACCTAAGCGCCGTCTTTTTCATGGACGCCCCTGCTTATTTCAGCAAGACAATGCAAAGCCACATTCAGCACGTGTTACAACAGCGTGGCTTCATAAAAACTGAGTGCGGGTACTTTCCTGGCCTGCCTGCAGTCCAGACCTGTCTCCCATCAAAAATGTGTGGCGCATTATGAAGCGTAAAATACGACAGCGGAGACCCCGGACTGTTGAACGACTGAAGCTAAAACAAGAATGGGAAATAATTCCACTTTCAAAGCTTCAACAATTAGTTTCCTCAGTTCCCAATCGTTTATTGAGTTTTGTTAAAAGAAAAAGTGATGTAACACAGTGGTGAACATGCCCTTTCCCAACTACTTTGGCACGTGTTGCAGCCATGAAATTCTAAGTTAATTATTATTTGCAAAAAAAAAATAAAGTTTATGAGTTTGAACATGTATCGATCCGTTGTGGTGAAGAAGGAGCTGAGCCGGAAGGCAAAGCTCTCAATTTACCGGTCGATCTACGTTCCCATCCTCACCTATGGTCATGAGCTTTGGGTTATGACCGAAAGGACAAGATCACGGGTACAAGCGGCCGAAATGAGTTTCCTCCGCCGGGTGGCGGGGCTCTCCCTTAGAGATAGGGTGAGAAGCTCTGCCATCCGGGGGGAGCTCAAAGTAAAGCCGCTGCTCCTCCACATCGAGAGGAGCCAGATGAGGTGGTTCAGGCATCTGGTCAGGATGCCACCCGAACGCCTCCCTAGGGAGGTGTTTAGGGCACGTCCGACCGGTAGGAGGCCGCGGGGAAGACCCAGGACACGTTGGGAAAACTATGTCTCCCGGCTGGCCTGGGAACGCCTCGGGGTCCCACAGGAAGAGCTGGACGAAGTGGCTGGGGAGAGGGAAGTCTGGGCTTCCCTGCTTAGCCTGCTGCCCCCGCGACCCGAGCTCGGATAAGCGGAAGAAGATGGATGGATGGATGGATGGAGTTTGAACATCAAATATGTTGTCTTTGTAGTGCATTCAATTGAAAATGGGTTGAAAAGGATTTGAAAATCATTGTATTCCGTTTATATTTACATCCAACACAATTTCCCAACTCATATGGAAACGGGGTTTGTATATGGATGTATAAAATATACATGAAAGTACATATGAAAATATACTTTTATGTATACTTTTATATGTACCTTCATGTATACTTTTATGTACACTTTTATATGTACTTTTATCAATAGTGTGTTGTGTTGGAACGTCAGCACGGCGACTGGGAGAGCCGGACAAGACGATGTCACATGTCAGTGTTAGTAGGACACGCCCACGTGAGAAGAAGGGAGGGGAAGCTGGGGTGTTGTCTTGGCGTAGTCCTTAGGACACACACACACACGCACGCACACACACACACACACACCCATTAGGACTTTGACGCAGCCATCCAATCGAGGCAATTACGCGCACACACACACACACACACACACAAGCCGACACACACCTCTGTGTCGTCGTTGAGGTTCCAGAGGTCGAGACGAGCCATCCCGTCGACTGCGGCGAAGACGGCGGGGTGTGCGGGCGACCACATGACGTCGTAGACGTAGTCGGCGTTGTCTTCGAAGGAGTAGAGAGGCTTGTTGTGCTGCAGACAAAATGGAGGATGTTTATGATGCACTGTGGAAGGAGTAGAGAGGCTTCTTGTGCTGCAGACAAAATGTTTATGATGCACTGTGGAAGGAGTAGAGAGGCTTGTTGTGCTGCAGACAAAATGGAGGATGTTTATGATGTACTGTGGAAGGAGTAGAGAGGCTTGTTGTGCTGCAGACAAAATGGAGGATGTTTATGATGCACTGTGGAAGGAGTAGAGAGGCTTGTTGTGCTGCAGACAAAATGGTTATGATGCCCCTTCAGCTGTGGAGGAGACGAACAAAGGTACGGAGAGTGAGCTTCAGACTGAGTGGTGCTGCCTCATGAGGCCTTGGAGCACTCTGCTGCTCGCTCTTCATCTTGATCAATGCCTCACACGCCGCCATTAACACACTCTTCCCCACTCCTCTGCACTCCTCCGCACTCCTGCACACTCCTCTACACTCCTGCACACTCCTCTGCACTCCTGCAGACTCATCCACACTCCTCTGTGCTCCACCACACTCCTGCACACTCCTCTACACTCCTGCACACTCCTCTACACTCCTGCACACTCCTCTGCACTCCTCCGCACTCCTGCACACTCATCCACACTCCTGCATACTCCTCCGCACTTTTCCACACTCCTGTGCACTCCTCCACACTCCTGCACACTCCTCCGCACTCCTGCACACTCCTCCGCGCTCCTCCACACTCCTGCAGACTCCTGCACACTCCTCCACACTCCTGGACACTCCTGCACACTCCTCCGCACTCCTGCACACTCCTCCGTGCTCCTCCACACTCCTGCACACTCCTGCACACTCCTGCACACTCCTCCACACTCCTGCACACTCCTCCGCACTCTTCCGCACTCCTCCGCACTCCTCCACAGTCCTCCACACTCCTCCGCGCTCCTCCACAGTCCTCCGCGCTCCTGCACACTCCTCCGCACTCTTCCACACTCCTCTGTGCTCCTCCACACTCCTGCACACTCCTCCGCACTCCTCCATACTCCTCCGCGCTCCTCCAAACTCCTGCACACTCCTCCGCACTCCTGCACACTCCTCCATACTCATCCGCGCTCCTGCACACTCCTCCACACCCTGGCACACTCCTCCGCAATCCTCCACACTCCTGCGCACTCCTCCGCACTCCTCCACACTCCTGCGCACTCCTCCGCACTCCTCCACACTCCTCCGCACTCCTGCACACTCCTCCATACTCCTCCGCGCTCCTGCACACTCCTCCACACCCTGGCACACTCCTCCGCAATCCTCCACACTCCTGCGCACTCCTCCGCACTCCTCCACACTCCTGCGCACTCCTCCGCACTCCTCCACACTCCTGCACACTCCTCCGCACTCCTGCACACTCCTCCGCGCTCCTCCATACTCCTCCGCGCTCCTCCAAACTCCTGCACACTCCTTCGCAATCCTCCAAACTCCTGCACACTCCTCCGCTGGCGACTGCGTATTTCTGGCGCACACGAGTGTACTACCTCGCACAAAGATGACATAAAAATCACATTTGAGTCGCATTCAGGTCAATTGCCTTTAGACTGAAGTCACCTTTGAAAAGATCCGATTCCAATCAGATTCAGGACTAACTCCTGATGTGGTCTGAATCTGATGCACAAGATCAGATTTGAAGCACTTTGGGCCTCATTTACACTGCACACCAAATCGGATGTGTTTGCCTTCGAGAGATACAGATCAGATTTTTTTTTTTGCCAGTCTAAACGCTCCATGTGGTAAGGGCTGTCCCTTACATTTGGCCATTCCATAAACGTTAGATGTCTAAACGTGCCATGGAGTAAGGGCTGTCCATTACATTTGGCCATTCCCTAAAATCTGCCTGTAACTTTTGGAGCCATCTATAGCGGAATTAAAAGAAAGGGAATGAACACTCTTGTCAGTCGTCCACTATCTTTGACTCTGAAGGGCCGCCAGCATGCATACTCACAGAAAGGTACACATAAGGTAACCCTAACCCCAAAAATCATCCAATCAGTTGCACCGTATCCTATTTCAGAACTTTCCTGCAAGTTTCATGAAAGTACTTTTTGAGGGATTCTGCTAAGGAAGGACCAAACAAAAGAACCAAGTAACCATGTAGACTGCAACAATTCCATAACCTTCTTGCAGAGTCACCAAGTGGAATGTGACAAACTGTCCATTCTTTCTCAGTGCTATGATGTCAAACTAATTAGTTAATTCATCACATCTATCAGTGCCAACTATATCAAAGCATGGTGAGGTGTCCCACTTGCCAGAGGATCAATCAGACAATCCAGTGGAGCGCAGAGCTCCTAGAACAGGGGTCTCAGAGACGTTATTTTGCGGCCCGCACCTTAATATGAAAATGTAATGTTAGTGCGGCCCGTGAGTTTTATATGAATGGCACTTGACGGCGTCATACTTGCCATCCCTCCCGATTTTTCCGGGAGACTCCTGAATTTCAGGGCAACCATTCTCTCGAATGTGTTCACCCAAACAACAATATTAAGGGCGTGCCGTGATGTCACTGCCTTTAGCGCCCTCTACAACCTGTACAAACAGCATGCCAGCCCAGTCACATGTTGTATTTGGCTTTTGTACACACACGTAAGTGACTGCAAGACTTACTTGATCAACAGCCACACAGGTCACACTGAGGGTGGCCGTATAAACAAGTTTAACACTGTTACAAATATGCGCCACACTGTGAACCCACACCAAACAAGAGTGACAAACACATTTCGGGAGAACATCCGCACCGTAACACAACATAAACATAACAGAACAAATACCCAGAATCCCTTGCAGCACTAACTCTTCCGGGCTGCAATATACACCCCCGCTACCACCAAACCCCGCCGCCCCAACCCTGCGGCCCCACACATCAATCCCCCCCTCCGTGCGTCGGCTGAGGTGGGCGGGGTTTGGTGGTAGCGGGGGTGTATATTGCAGCCCGGAAGAGTTAGTGCTGCAATGTTCTCCCGAAATGTGTTTGTCATTCTTGTTTGGTGTGGGTTCACAGTGTGGCACAAATTTGTAACAGTGATAAAGTTGTTTATACGGCCACCCACAGTGGGACATGTATAGGTGTTGATCAAGTATGTCTTGCAGTCACTTACGTGTGAATGCAGAAGCCTTATCAACATGTGACTGGGCCGGCACGCTGTTTGTATGGTGAAAAAGCGGACGCAACGACAGGTTGTAGAGGACGTTAAAGGCAGTGCTATCACAGCACGCCCTTTATATTATTGTCCGGGTGAAAATCGGGACAAATTCGGGGGAATGGTTGCCCCGGGAGATTGTCTTGAGGGGCACTGAAATTCGGGAGTCTCCCGTAAAAATCGGGAGGGTTGGCAAGTATGTTGCTAGGGCGGGATAGCCATTCAAAGAAGGTGAATTCATTAAAAAGTGCATGTTAGATTTTTTTTAAGAAATCTTTTCTTGCGGCCCAGCCTCACACAGTTTCTGCATCCAGTGGCCCCCAGGTAAATTGAGTTTGAGACCCCTGTCCTAGAAGGTACAATCTGGCTCATTCCCTCCGCCCTCTTCCTGATGGAGCACATAGTCTAGTAAATACTGTAGCATGATTAAGGTACTTTGCGGGCTACAGAGTGCACCTGTATTTAAGGATGCTGATGTAGCACATAGTCTAGTAAATACTGTAGTGTGATTACGGTACTTTGCAAAGCTATAGAGCGCCCCTGTATTTAAAGATGCTGATGTTAAAAGTGTTTAACGGTTTAGCAAAAAGTGCCTTT
Organism: Nerophis lumbriciformis; assembly: GCF_033978685.3. NCBI lineage: Eukaryota > Metazoa > Chordata > Actinopteri > Syngnathiformes > Syngnathidae > Nerophis > Nerophis lumbriciformis. The sequence goes on along the minus strand of NC_084568.2, from coordinate 28,164,274 downwards.
GTAATGAACGTTTGCGTTCAGTCAGTTGTGTGTCACTGAGGAAACAGATGAGAAATAAAAGACTGAGTATGTCATTGTAGGGACCAGGGCCACACACTGGATTCAACCTAGAGAAATAAAAGAATGAGTACGTCATTGTGGGGACCGGGGCCACACACTGGATTCAACCTAGTCTTCAATATACTACTTAAAGGAGACCTGTGATCAACGTTCCCTCTAAGGTGCGCGCCTGCGCAATTGTGCACTGCTCACGCATCTTCTGCGCACAGCAAATTAATGCCGCGCAGAAAATCAAAAATCCCATCGGAACTTTAAACGAAATAAACACATTACAATTTATTCTGTATGATTTTGCAATGCAACTCTATGAGTGACAGGTGACAACAAGAGTGGCCCCAATGAATAAAACAATATTTGTCATCACAGTTCAATTATCGTCTGTCGAGACACTTTACAGACAGGAATTCCATCAATCACTTTATTGAGCAAAACTGTTTGTAACCCCACCAAAAACAAGAGTAAAACAAACTTTTATCTATAAAAACTGGTAATTTTCTGCCATACAAACCAGGCTTTAACCAACTTTGTCATCCGTCGTTTCAACAGAAGCCGTTTGCTCTGTCACACCTGCACCAACACACGCACTCATGGCCCTTATGCTGCGTTTATGGCCACACAAAAAGTCAGACAACCCCAACGCCACACATTGTGTAAATGCCAGGTTGTAACACTCTGACTCCTCAATCAGATGTGTGCTTATTTTACTGCCATTTATTAAGAATGTTAATCTAAGGATATTATTCATGAAATATTGTCATTAGATTTAATAAATGCTAATGAAAAGATGTATTTTACAGACAGAAAGTTACAGGAACTAAATGTAATCTCTGAAATGGGTAACATTTCTTTTAAAGGCAGGACCCACAGCCAGACATACAATACTAGCACAGAGGTCATGAAAAACTTGTTTTTTTGTTATGTTCATTGTAAGAGGGCAAAATCACTTATATCAGAAAATTATTTTAATAAAACATTTAAATTGTTATGATGTCAGGTTTGGGACAGGTGTGATGCTGGTGTGGCCACAGTGTGCACGCCGGATGTTGCTCCCATGTGCTCCACTGAATGCTCAGGGAGTTTGTGCGTTTGCTCAGAAACATTAAAAATTAGAGGGAACATTGCCTGTGATGAATGTAGTCTTTTCTGACGTATAAATGTTGGATACTCCCGTTAAACAATGCCCCAAACCATAAAGTCGTGACGTCAGAGCCATGTGGACATACTTATTTGGACATCAAGTCAAACAATCAGCCAGAGCGATGAGGAATCACCAAGAAAAAGTTAGATAAAGTATTATTTTCATCAAATCTTGACATGTGTATATTACTACAAACGTGCAAAATGCAGTGCTAATGCTGGTCAAATCAACAGTTTTTATGTACAGTCTGAATCATTCACAGAGTATGCAGGTGTACCTATTGTTGTGACCGGGTGAATCTATATCATGTGTTATTTTCAACCATGTCTGGAAAGAAAATATTGGCACCAATTTCAAGCCATACAGTACTTTACAGGCTTTAGCGCGCCGGTATTTAAGCCACACCCACCAAAATTTAGAAGAAATGCTTATTTTTACATACATTAGCCGCACCGGACTATAAGGCGCAGATAAATATTGGTATGAAATATTCTGAAAATGTTTATTAACATACCTTAAGTGTTTCCAAACAGTGTCTGTAACACGGAACTAAAACGGCTGATCAAACAAAACAGAAGTCATGGTCATGGACCCACTAGCTGCGCAAGCTAGCTCTCCAATCAGCTAAACAGACTCAATTACTCCACGGTGATATTTTGGTGAATTTAATGAGGAATTTGTAAAACTAAAACAATACAAAAATAATACCATTGTAAGTTAATAATACTAACACGGACACTCATAAACGGGTTAGCATATTAGTTAATGCTAAAAACGCTAGCTTGACTCCCAACCCATTATCAGCCATTTTTGGCGTATGCCCCGATAACATGTGCCCGGTACCACTAAAACGCGCTGTTGCTTTTACGACCTTGCTGGCCAGGCGATTGATCTTGTTTAATTGGAAGATGGCTCGCCCCCCATCACACGGCCGTTGGATTAGAGAGGTTCTCTACAATCTAAAACTGGAAAAACTTAGGTTTTCGCTAAAGGGCTCGGTTCAAGCATTTGAAAGCTCATGGAGCCCTTTTTTGCTGTATGTCAACTCTCTTGACCTATGCCCAGACGCAGATGAGGAATAATCTCCCTTTTATTTATTAGTATTATTTTATTCTATTTTCTATTTTATTATATATTATTATTATTATTATTAATTTTTATTTTATTTTATTATTATATATATATATTTTATTTTATTTTATATATATATATCTGTCTGTCTCTGGCCGCGTATGTGTGTGTGTGTGTGTGTGTGAGAGAATGTGTCTGTCTTTGTCGTCTTACTTGTTACACAATTGCGCCATTTGTCCCTCGTTAGTGGGACCTGAGTGGGGTGGGAGGGTGGGTGGGTGGTTTGGGTTTTAAGGGAAAGGGTGTGAATCATTTACTGCCTTTAAAATTGTACTGTTTTGACTTGTACTTTTTTCTGTCTGTTTGAAAATGCCAATAAAAAAAGTTGGAAAAAAAAACAAAAAACGCTAGCTTGATTACATTACGATAGCACGTACAAATATGCATGGAAACCCATTTACACACATCACACATAGGACGGTTTAGTCAGTAAGAATTGTTTTAGTTATATTGTAAAACTTACAAACGTTGCTTGGAGTGATGAATGCTGAATCCAAACGAGTAGAAACGCTATGGACAAATAGTAGACAAAGCGGGACTTATACTTCCGGTTCTAGGCACGAAACAGGAAGTACATTTTCAAACAATAACACAAGAAAGATCCATACATTAGCTGTAAAACATACGAAAAAAAGTAGCGGCCTACAGTCCGGAAAATATAAGATATGTGTAAGTTGGAGTCCTGTAGGTGGCAGTAGTGTGCACCAAAAAGTGGGAGAAAAGAAGAGAATCCATGAATCGGAGTTTTTATGATGGTGAAGTCGAACACCTCTCCCATTTTTGCCCTTTAGCAACGAAAATATGTCCCAAGAACTGCTCAGACCACAGCACCATTTTTCATCTCAGGTTTACTGAAAAGTCAGCACTTTTCTGAATGTTGTTCATACACGTCTTCCTGCTGTCCGTAGTACTATTATGATGTACCAGCCAAGGATGTTTCCCCTCAGTCTATACCTCAGGGAGCTTACCACCACCAACGTGAGACTGAATAATGGCTGTCACTCAAGCATTTTGGTGAACTAAAATATAAACAAATGCAATACTTGCTCTGTTCAGACTTGCTTCACTTGATTTCATCTGCTGACAGGATGTTTAAAGTTGGACCACTAAATGTCACTTTTTGTAACACCTGAGCTTGTTCAAAATCATCACAAAAAGTTCCAAGTTACAAAAGCAAAAAAAAATCTGATCAATCGAATCCTTGATCCTCAAACCCTAAAAGAAAACTAAAAAGTCTAAAAAGAAAGTCTAAGTCTAAAACTTCAGGGATGTTTTTTTAGGGTTTGAGGATCATCCAGGACCTTAAAGTGAGACAAGAACACACACACTCTTTTCTGTACGGTCTATAGCGGTGTTTTGCAACCTTTTTTGAGCCAAGGCACATTTTTTTCATTAAAAAAATACGGAGGCACACCACCAGCAGAAAAGGTTAAACAATGAAACTCCACCAGGTTGTCGTGCCTTATTTTGAGTTTGTTGTTGTTTCCTGTGTGTCGTGCTTTAGTTCCGGTCTTGCGCTGTTATTTTGGTGACTCTTCCTGTTTTGTTGGTGTTATCCTGTAGCAGCTTCACGCCTTCCTTTGAGTGCTATTGCCCGCACCTGCTTTGTTTTCGCAATCAAGACTCTTTAAGTTGTGCGTACGCTATCCTTCTTTGTGGGGACATTGTTGATTGTCATGTCATGTACGGGATGTGCTTTGTGGACGTCGTTTTTGCTCCACATGCTGTAAGTTTTTGCTGTCGTCCAGCATTCTGTGTTTGTTGACTTTGTAGCCAGTTCAGTTTTACTTTTGTTTTACATGGCCATTCCTATGTTCAGTGCCTTTTCCTAGTGGGACTTTCCTTGTTATTTTTTGGTTTAAGCGTTACATACCTTTTTACCTGCACGCTGTCTCCCGCTGTGCTCTGCACATTGGGATCACGACAAACCATCCTCGACGCGTTCCGACTTCTACAAAGCAATGAAGTACCTGCTGGTATGGAGTATTACAAGATTATCCTGCCAAGCTCTACACAGCACAGGCACTAGACAACGGCACATTATTATGATTATTGATTTGCAAAAAATATTTTTTGGACCAATTAGGAGAAGTTGCATAATTTCCCACGGCACACCAGACAATATCTCACGGCACACTAGTGTGCCGCGGCACAGTGGTTGAAAATCACTGGTCTATAGAGTAAAAATATGCTAGTAAGAGGCGACTAACAATGCAGGCCTACGAAGCCTTCTGAAAACCTCCAACACCGTTTTATATACCGTATTTTTCAGACAATAAGGCACACTTAAAATACTTTAATTATCTCCAAAATGGACAGTGCGCCTTATAACCTGGTGCGCCTAATGTACGTATTCATTCTGCTTGTGCTTACCGACCTTGAAGCAATTTTATTTGGTACACGGTGTAATGATAAGTGTGACCGGAAGATGGCAGTCACACATAAGGGATACGTGTGGACTGCAGGTTGATGCCTGTTCAATAAATGACGCCAACAGGCAACACCAAAAATGATGTTCCATTGAGAATATAGAACATTACACACAGCGCTCAAAAATCTGTCAGAATGTTTTGGTATGACTTTGGTAAGCTAAGAAGCCACACCACTTGATGGATTGCTACCGTAGTCAGACGTACTGTGCTTCACCATACGGTATTATTATGGTGTGTGTATAAGGACCCCAAAATGGCACCTATTGGCAGACATATTATCTGACGTTTTGTTTGTTTTCTTACCTATTGGTACCTGCTGATGTGTATTTGGGATCTGCATAAGTCCTGAAAATTTGAGCGCGTCCACCATCGTAGTCCGCACGTAGTCAATAAGTTCCTCCTTTTTCTCTATCCTCTTGTTGTGGGGCATTCATTCTCTGCTGTTGCCATTTCTAATACAAAGTGGCGTACACGTCCAACGTATATCTGTCAGTAGACTCACTATGGAAGCGCTAAAAACTAGCACATGGCTAACAGAGAGAATACGCTGTCAAAGTGGAGGCACGTAGATAAGAGTGCCCACAAAACGCCGCAGAAAGCGTCTTGAAGATGGTGTGTAAAACATAACATTTTGAGCAAAGAAGCACCATGACATGTTATGTAGACCACCAGGAAGTATTTTACATGTAAAAAACTAATCATTGCATGAGCCCTTTAATGCGCCTTATAATCTGCTGCGCCCTATGGTCTGAAAAATAGTGTATACGCTGTAAGCATGTGTGTCATGTAGTAACAAGCAAATTGGTGATATCATGTCCATTTTAAGCATTATTGTAACTCCTTCTCAGGGCGCATTGATTTCCCAGAGTGCATTGCAACTGTTGCTACTTCCGCCAACAACAACAACATAGAGAACACCTTCCGCTAGTGGCAGACTTGGAGTGTTAGCATGTAGCATTATTGCTAAACGTTACAAATATGAACATGTGAGCCTTTGCTTGAGGTCTGTTTGCGCACACACACACACACACGCACACACACACACACACACACACAAACACGCACGCGCACACGGGTCATCCGACAAATAAGTCATCTTTGTTGTGGACTAGAAGTACGCACCTTGGTGCTCCAAAGTTTGACGGTCCAGTCGAAAGAGGAAGTGAGAAAAAGATGGGAGAAGTCCACGGCGCCCACAGCGTTGTGGCAACTGATCCCTGTCACGGGCCCCTGGTGGCCCTCGAACATCTCACAGATCCCTGCCTTGCTAAAAGAGGAAAACGAGGACAACAGATGATCCAAGATGACTGGGGGTCTATTTGTATGTGTTGCAGAATTTCTATGTGTTGCAGTATTTCTATATGTTGCAGAATTTCTACATGTTGCAGTATTTCTTTGTGTTGCAGTATTTCTATATATTGCAGTATTTCTATATGTGTTGCAGTATTTGTATATGTTGCAGTATTTCTACGTGTTGCAGTATTTCTGATGTGTTGCAGTATTTCTATGTGCTGCAGTATTTCTGTGTGTTACAAAGTATCACGTCTTTCAGGCTGCCGCTAGAAGCTGCATTTACAGTACATGCAGTATGTACAGTACTTACAGTACATACAGTGTACAAACAGTACATACAGTGTATATACAGTACATACAGTGTATTTGCAGTACAAACAGTTCATACAGTGTATTTACAGTACATAGTGTGTATATACAGTACATACAGTGTATACACATTGTATGTACAGTACATACAGTGTATATACAGTACATACAGTTAAGATACAGTGCATACAGTATATACAGTTTATATACAGTACATACAGTGTATAAACAGTACATACCGTGTGTAAATACAGTACATAGTGTATATACAGTTCATGCAGTGTATATACAGTACATACAGTGTGTGTATATACAGTACATAGTGTATATAAAGTACATACAGTGTATATACAGTTCATACAGTGTATATACAGTACTGTATGTACAGGGCATTGTTTAACAGGAGTATCCAACATTTATATGTCAGAAAAGACTACATTAATCACAGGTCCCCTTTAAGTAGTATATTGCAGACTAGGTTGAATCGAGTGTGTGGCCCCGGTCCCCACAATGACGTACTCATTCTTTTATTTCTCATCTGGTTCCTCAGTGACACACAACTGACTGAGTGCAAACAAGAATGACAAACTGACTTTTTTCCCTTTTGTTTATTTGTTTATTTCTATATGTTGCAGTATTTCTCTGTGTTGCAGTATTTCTGTGTTACAGTATTTCTATGTGTTGCAGTATTTCTATATGTCGTAGTATTTCTATAGATTGCAGTATTTCTATATGTTGCAGTATTTCTGTGTTGCAGTAATTCTACATGTTTCAGTATTTCTACGTGTTGCAGTATTTCTGTGTTGCAGTATTTCTATGTGTTGCAGTATTTCTATATGTCGTAGTATTTCTATAGATTGCAGTATTTCTATATGTTGCAGTATTTCTGTGTTGCAGTAATTCTACATGTTTCAGTATTTCTACGTGTTGCAATATTTCTGTGTTGAAGTATTTCTATGTGTTGCAGTATTTCTATATGTTGCAGTATTTCTACGTGTTGCAGTATTTCTGTGTTGAAGTATTTCTATATGTTGCAGTATTTCTACGTGTTGCAGTATTTCTATGTGTAGCAGTATTTCTATTTATATTTATATATTACAGTATTTTGTATGTGTTGCAATATTTCTATATGTTCCAGTATTTCTATGTGTTGCAGTATTTCTGTGTTGCAGTATTTCTATGTGTTACAGTATTTCTACGTGTTGCAGTATTTTCTATATGTTGTAGTATTTCTATATGTTGCAGCATTTCTATGTGTTGCAGTATTTATATATATATTACAGTATTTCTTTGTGTTGCAGTATTTCTATGTGTTGCAGTTTTTATATGTGTTGCAGTATTTCTTCATGTTCGCAGTATTTCTACGTGTTGCAGTATTTCTATGTGCTGCAGTATTTCTGTGTGTTACAAAGTATCACGTCTTTCAGGCTGCCGCTAGAAGCTGCATTTACAGTACATGCAGTATGTACAGTACTTACAGTACATACTGTGTACAAACAGTACATACAGTGTATATACAGCGCATACAGTGTATATACAGTACATACAGTGTGTATATACAGTACATACAGTGTATATGCAGTACATACAGTATACAGTACATACCATGTATGTACTGCATATACACTGTATGTACTGTATATACACACTGTATGTACTGTATATACACTGTATGCGCTGTATATACACTGTATGTACTGTTTGTACACAGTATGTACTGTAAGTACTGTACATACTGCATGTACTGTACATACAATGTATATACAGTATATACTATGTACTGTATACACACACACTGTATGTACTGTATATACACAGTATGTACTGTATATACACTGCATGAACTGTATATACACTATGTACTGTATATACACTGTATATACTGCATGAACTGTATATACAGTATATACTGTACATACTGTATACAGTATATACTGTATATACAGTTCATGCAGTATATACAGTGTATATACAGTACATAGTGTATATACAGTTCATGCAGTGTATATACAGTACATACTATGTATATACAGTACATACAGTGTGTGTATATACAGTACATAGTGTATAAAAAGTACATACAGTGTATATACAGTTCATACAGTGTATATACAGTACTGTATGTACAGGGCATTGTTTAACAGGAGTATCCAACATTTATATGTCAGAAAAGACTACATTAATCACAGGTCCCCTTTAAGTAGTATATTGCAGACTAGGTTGACTCGAGTGTGTGGCCCCGGTCCCCACAATGACGTACTCATTCTTTTATTTCTCATCTGGTTCCTCAGTGACACACAATTGACTGAGTGCAAACATGAATGACAAACTGACTTTTTGCCCTTTTTGTAACACTTTTGAAAAGATGATTGGTACCTGTACACCTCCATCAGCATGTTCCGTGTGTGTGTGTGTGTGTGTGTGTGTGTGTGTGTGTGTGTGTGTGTGTGTGTGTGTGTGTGTGTGTGTGTGTGTGTGTGTGTGTGTGTGTGTGTGTGTCTGTCCTCTGACCTGCCATGTCTAGATGCAGTGTAGACGGTGCCCTCTTCGCTGCCCACCACATAATTGTTGACATCTCCAGTGGGGAAGTCCATGCCAGTCACTGCCACTGGTCTGGATTTATTGTACACTAGTTCCATAGTCTCCTACACACACACACGTACACACACACACGTACACACGCACGCACGCACGCATGCACGCACGCACACGAACACGCACACACGTCATAGTTATTGTGTTACCGTGTGAAGTTTTTTGTTTATATGTCCCTTTGCAAATATGGCATCAATGTGACAGTACTGGGGTGTACATGAGATAAATACTGGGGTACACCTGATTGTACATGAGATGAATACTGGGGTACACCTGATTGTACATGAGATGAATACTGGGGTACACCTGATTGTACATGAGATGAATACTGGGGTACACCTGATTGTACATGAGATGAATACTGGAGTACACCTGATTGTACATTAGATTAATACTGGGGTACACCTGATTGTACATTACATATGTATTAATATGATTTATAATTCATATATGATTAATATGATTTATAATTCATATACGATTTATATGATGTATAATTCATATATGATTAATATGATTTGTAATTCATATATGATTGATATATCTGTGTTGGCCCTGCGATGAGGTGGCGACTTGTCCAGGGTGTACCCCGCCTTTTGCCCGATTGTAGCTGAGATAGGCTCCAGCGCCCCCCGCGACCCCGAAGGGAATAAGCGGTAGAAAATGGATGGATGGATGATTTATAATTCATATATGATTTATAATTCATTTATGATTAATATGATCCATAATGCAAGCCCGATTTTATTTTATTCACTTCAGAATGTGGAATGATTTTTATACTTTTTTATGCAAACTAAAATGTAATTTGCTGTATTTTGTGCTAAAACAAATTATTCAATCTTGTTTTAGTGCAAAATACCAAATTCAACACAATGAAAAGATCCATTTCAGAGCGTCGTGAAACGGAAGCATGAGTGCTCCTGCGTCACACATGAACATTTCCAATCACCAAAATGATCACAATGATCAATATTATCGCCATGCAAAGTACTTTTACATGTTCTGAAAACTTGACATGTTTTTAACAAGTCAGTCCATATTTTGCATGTTTTTTTTCTTATGCTTTACTGGCAGGCGCTGTGGCGTCCTCCTCTGTTCAGCGGTCCTTAAAGGCACCATGTCACTGTGTTGTAAGAGAGTCCTGCTTGCAAGTTCAAATATCACAAATGTCTTTATCTCCCGTTTATATGAACAGGAACTTGAATTCATCTTAGCATTTAAGCTAGCACCAGTCTGTCCCTGAGTTGATCAAAGTGCAGTTATCAGTCACGGTTTTTGGATTGTTTTCATTTAAAATGGTAGTACTGTCAAAGGTTCTAGCGCGGCTATGTCCCCAGTCAGCACTAAAGTTGCGGACAACAGGAATTCTAGGGAAAGTTGCGCTGAACAATCTTATCAGTGACGGAGCAGGAAGGGGCTAGGAATGCATCCACCAAACCAGCGTACCTGAGGCTGAGCCAGCATGTCCAGGCTCCAGGAGCACATCCTGCCGTCTGTTGACACGCTGATCAGGTTGTTGGCATTCTGGGTGCCCACCACCTTCACTGAGTACACAGGGTGCTGCATACACGAATCAATCAATCAATCAATCAATCAAAGGTGACATCACAATTGTCTCCAAAGTACATCCAGACATAACAACATGGTCAATACCTCTTCCCAAAAATCATTTAACAAATGAGCTGTGATGGTCAAAAAAACATATCTGCAGTGTGGGATGATTCCCCTTTGTCATTTATTTCTCATTTGATATCATTTATTTCTCACTTGATATCATTTATTTCTCACTTGAAATCATTTATTTCTCACTTGATATCATTTATTTCTCCTTTGATATCATTTATTTCTCACGTGATATAAGTTATTTCTCACTTCATATCATTTATTTGTCACTTCATATAATTTATTTCTCACTTTATATAATTTATTTCTTACTTGATATCATTTAATTCTCACTTCATATCATTTATTTCTCACTTCTTATCAATCAGTTCTCACTTTATATCATTTATTTCTCACTTTATTTAATTTACTTTTCACTTGATATAATTTATTTCTTACTTGATATAATTTATTTATCACTTTATATAATTTATTTCTCACTTGTTATCATTTATTTCTTACTTGATATTGATTATGTCTCACTTCATATCATTTATTTCTCACTTTATATCATTTGTTTCTCATTTGATATAATTTATTTCTCACTTTTACATAATTTATTTCTCACTTGATATCATTTATTTCTCACTTGATATCATTTATTTCTCACTTGAAATCATTTATTTCTCACTTGATATCATTTATTTCTCCTTTGATATCATTTATTTCTCACTTGATATAAGTTATTTCTCACTTCATATCATTTATTTGTCACTTCATATAATTTATTTCTCACTTTATATAATTTATTTCTTACTTGATATCATTTAATTCTCACTTCATATCATTTATTTCTCACTTCTTATCAATCAGTTCTCACTTTATATCATTTATTTCTCACTTTATTTAATTTACTTTTCACTTGATATAATTTATTTCTTACTTGATATAATTTATTTATCACTTTATATAATTTATTTCTCACTTGTTATCATTTATTTCTTACTTGATATTGATTATGTCTCACTTCATATCATTTATTTCTCACTTTATATCATTTGTTTCTCATTTGATATCATTTATTTCTCACTTTTACATAATTTATTTCTCACTTGATATCATTTATTTCTCACTTGATATCATTTATTTCTCACTTTATATGTGAAGTGAAGTGAATTATATTTATATAGCGCTTTTTCTCTAGTGACTCAAAGCGCTTTACATAGTGAAGCCCAATATCTAAGTTACATTTAAACCAGTATGGTTTACTGGGAGCAGCTGGGTAAAGTGTCTTGCCCAAGGACACAACAGCAGTGTCTAGGATGGCGGAAGTGGGAATCGAACCTGGACCCTCAAGTTGCTGGCACGGCCACTCTACCAACCGAGCTACCTATTTATATCATTTATTTCTCACTTGATATCATGTATTTCTCACTTGATATCATTTTCTTCTTACATTATATAATTTATTTCTCACTTGATATAAAATATTTCTCACTTGATATAATTTATTTCATACTTCAAATAATTTATTTCTCACTTGATATCATTTATTTTTCACTTGACATCATGTATTTCTCACTTGATATCATTTATTTGTCACTTCATATAATTTATTTCTCACTTCATATGAATTATTTCTCACCTTATATAATTTATTTCTCACTTTATATCATTTAGTTCTCACTTTATATCATTTATATCTCACTTGACATAATTTATTTCTCACTTGACATTCATTTCTCACTTGATATCATTTATTTCTCACTTGACATCATTTATTTCTCACTTGACATCATTTATTTCTCACTTTATATAATTTATTTCTTACTTTAAATCATTTATTTCTCACTTAATATAATTTATTTCTTACTTTATATAATTTATTTCTTACTTGATATCGTTTATTTTTCACTTGATATCATTTAATTCTTACTTTATATCATTTATTTTTCACTTGATATCATTATTTCTCACTTGATATCATGTATTTCTCACTTGATATAAATTATTTCTCACTTGATAACATTTATTTCTCACTTGATATCATTTATTTCTCACTTGATATCATTTATTTCTCACTTGATATCATTTATTTCTTCCTTTATACCATTTATTTCTTACTTGATATCATTTATTTCTCACTTGATATCATTTATTTCTCACTTTATATCATTGACTTCTCACTTGACATCATTTATTTCTCACTTGACATCATTTATTTCTCACTTGACATCATTTATTTGTCAATTGTTATGATGTATTTTTTACTTGATATCATTTATTTCTCTCTTGATATAAATTATTTCTCACTTGACATAATTTATTTCTCACTTTATATCATTGACTTCTCACTTTATATCATTGACTTCTCACTTGACATCATTTATTTCTCACTTGACATCATTTATTTCTCACTTGATATCAATTATTTCTTACTTTGTAATTTATTTCTTACTTCAAATCATTTATTTCTCACTTGATATCAATTATTTCTCAATTGATATAAACTATTTCTTACTTCATATCATTTATTTCTCACTTCATATCATTTATTTCTCACTTTATATCATTTATTTCTCACCTGATATCATTTATTTCTCAATTGATATAAATTATTTCTTACTTCATATCATTTATTCTGCAATTCAAATCATTTATTTCTCACTTGATATCGTTTATTTCTCTCTTGATATTGTTTATTTCTCACTTGATATCATTTATTTCTCAATTGATATAAATTATTTCTTACTTCATATCATTTATTCTTCACTTCAAATCATTTATTTCTCACTTGATATCATTTATTTCTCACTTCATATAATTTATTTCTTACTTGATATAATTTATTTCTCACTTTATATCATTTATTTCTCACTTGATATCCTTTATTTACCACATGACATCATTTATTTCTTACTTTATATCATTTATTTTTCACTTTAAATCATTTATTTCTTACTTTATATAATTTATTACTCACTTTATATCATTTATTTCTCACTTTATATCATTTATTTCTCACTTAATATCATTTATTTCTCACTTGATATCATTTACTTGATATAATTTATTTCTTACTTGATATCATTTATTTCTCACTTTATATGATTAATTTTTCACTTTATATCATTTATTTCTCAATTTATATCATTCATTTCTCACTTTATATAATTTATTTCTCCCTTTATATCGTTGAATTCTCACTTTATATAATTTATTTCTCAATTCTTACTTTATATAATTTATTTCTCACTTGATATCATTCATCTCTCACTTTGTATAATTTATTTTTCACTTTCTGTAAGAATACAGCAGTACACACAAGTACAACTGAATAATATATCCTTGAAGTGCAGTTGGAGCCTAATACTATATATGTACAGTATTACCAATGTTCAACATGTGTAAGTTACTAGCATTATTACATATAAATATATATATATATATATATATATATATATATATACGCCTCAGTAGCACATGTAACTGAGGCGTGACAGCCGTTGTAAATTGCCATGACATCAGCGACTACTTGCTGTGTAAATGTAGTCTTCATCAAATCTCCAGGAGTGTGAAAGCATGGCGTCATGACTCTACTCATCGATTTGTGTCCGGGCCACACAAAGAAGCCTTTCAGCAATCAGCAGCACGCTCCATGCAGACCACGTGAGCCAGGGCCTCCTTATTTGGCAGCCACTTTATGGCACACTTACCATTAATGAATAACCCTGAAAATGTGATTATTACCATGCTGCCCTTGTACACTACACTACAGTATATGGCTCAGACACACACACACACACACGCACACACACAAACACACACACACACACACACACACACACACACACACACACACATACACGCACACACACAGTCTGTTAGGTCATGATTTGGATTTGTTCCTAGAAATGTTGAATAACGTAACATACATGTAGTGTATATGCTGTGTTACTAGGACTAATGGGATCTTTTAAGAAAGACTTCATGTTTTTATAAGAACTTAGTGCCAAAAATTCCTCCACATTTGAAGCACAACGTCCGTAGATGTAGAGTACAAAGTGTGTCATCATCATGTCTAATAACTGTGTACATACAACAAGTTATCATCAGGGTGGGAGAATTAAGACAGATCAACTCCAGAAGAATGATTGGAATTAAGTTTAAAATATGTATATATATGCATGTACTGTAAAATATGCATATATAAAAGCATGCAGGATAAATATGGGCCCCGAGCAAAATTTGATTTGCAGGCCGCGCCGTTACAATATTTTTTTTTCACTTTTTTTTTTAACCAAACCTGAATTTAATTTGATGCATGTTTTGTTTTTTGATTAATTCATGGCAAAAAAATTGTTAAATCATATTTGTTGTCATGTTGTTGTTATGATAGAATTTACATTCAATGACAGCTAACGCGAGCTATCAAATGACTATTATTAGCTAACAACACCTAAAGCTAATGCGCGTGCATGTGTTACATAAGTACGTCATTCTCGGCCCCTTTAATTCACAGTGGAACCTCGATTTACGCACTTCATTAGTTCTTTGTAAAGTTTGTAAATTGAGAAGTTAAACCGAGGTTTCACTGTTAGGGTTAGGGCAGTGGTTCTTAACCTGGGTTCGATCGAACCCTAGGGGTTCAGTGAGTCGGGCTCAGGGGTTCGGCGGAGGTCAAGACACACCCGACTCATCGTGTAAATAAAAACTTCTCCCTATAGGCGTATTACGGATACGGCAACAGCAGAAGTCAGGCTAATTTGCAGGTGTGTAATTTGTTGTGAGTTTATGCACTGTGTTGGTTTTGTTGTTTGAACAAGGTGATGTTCATGCACGGTTCATTTTGTGCACCGGTAAAAAAAACATGGTAACACTTTAGTATGGGGAACATATTCACCATTAATTAGTTGCTTATTAACATGCAAATTAGTAACATATTGGCTCTTAACTAGTCATTATTAAGTACTTATTAATGCCTTATTCGGCATGGCCTTATTATAACCCTAACCCTCTAACCTTGGCCCTAACCCCCTAACCCGAACCAAATAACTCTAAATTAAAATAAGTCTTTGTTACTTAGAATATGTTCCCCTAGTGCAGGGGTCGGCAACCCGCGGCTCCGGAGCCGCATGCGGCTCTTTGATCACTCTGATGCGGCTCAGCAGCTTACTTGCTGAACCCCCCAATTTTCCCGAGAGACTTCCGGATTTCAGTGCCTCTCGCAGAAAACTCCCGGGATTAATATTCACCGATATTCACCCTTACAGCTATAATAAGGGCGTGCCATGATGGTACAACATTTGTCGCTCTCTACAATCTGTATTAACAGCGTGCCAGCCCAACACTTGTTATACAATATACATCTTCTGCTTGCACACCTACGTGACAGCAAGGCATACTTTGTCAACAGCCACACAGGTTGCACTGACGGTGACCAAATAAAACAACTTTAACACTCTTACTAATAATGCGCCACACTTTGAACCAAAACCAAACAAGAATGACAAACACATTTCGGGAGAACATCTGCACCTTAACACAACATAAAAACAACAGAACAAACACCCAGAATCCCATGCAGCCCTGACTCTTCCGGGCTACATTATACACCCCTGCTACCACCAAACCCCCCCCCCCTCTGTGCGTCGGTTGAGGTGGGCGAGGTTTGGTAGGGGGGGTGTATAATGTATCCCGGAAGAGTTAGGGCTGCATGGGGTTCTGGGTATTTGTCCTGTTGTGTTTATGTTGTGTTACTGTGCAGATGTTCTCCCGAAATGTGTTTGTCATTCTTGTTTGGTGTGGGTTCACAGTGTGGCACATTATTAGTAAGAGTGTTATAGTTTTTTTTATACCGCAGCCGTTAGTGTAACCTGTGTGGTTGTTGACCAAGTATGCCTTGCTGTCACCTACGTGAGCAAGCGAAAACACCATACAACGTGTGGCTGATCAGGCACGCTGGTTGTAGTAGATGCTATATGCTGTACCATCACGGCATGCATGACGCTGATAAGCGCCATTCATTTATAACCCGCGTGCCGCACCAGCTTTCAAATTCCATATATAGGTGTGGGCAGCGTGTCTGAGACCCCTGGTTTATACATAGCACAAAGCAAAAAGAAAACTTTGTATGCAATGTTATTTCATTTAAAATTTCAAAAAATTTTGCGGCTCCCATTGATTTCTATAATTTGCGAAATTGGTCAAAATAGCTCTTTGACTGGTAAAGGTTGCAGACCCCTGCCCTAGTGTCCAAAACACTCTAAATTAAGTCTTTGTTACTTAGAATATGTTCCCCATACTAAAGTGTTACCAAAAACATATAACTTTGTCTTAAATGTGAAAAAAAAAATAAAAAACTTGTTTTTCACTAAAGAAGGGTTCGGTGAATGCGCATATGAAACTGGTGGGGTTCGGTACCTCCAACAAGGTTAAGAACCACTGGATTATGTTTATCATTGTGTACATTTTTCAACAGAAAAAAACTGACATCCATCCATCCATTTTCTACCGCTTGTCCCTTTTGGGGTCGCGGGGGGTGCTGGAGCCTATCTCAGCTGCATTCGGGCGGAAGGCGGCGTACACCCTGGACAAGTCGCCACCTCAACACAGGGCCAACACAGATAGACAGACAACATTCACACTCACATTCACACACGAGGGCCAATTTAGTGTTGCCAATCAACCTATCCCCATAGTTAGATCAAATGGGCATTCAAATGGTTAAAAAAAAAAAAACATTACATGTAAATAATGTAAATAATTCAATGTATATAGTCTGATGATTAACTTGTGTGATGACTGTATTATGATGATAGTATATATTTGTACCATGAATTGATTTACGTGGACTTCAACAAGTTGAAAAACGTATTCGGGTGTTACCATTTAGTGGTCAATTGTACGGAATATGTACTGTACTGTGCAATCTACTAATACAAGTTAGTTAGGACTGAAATTTGGGCAGATAAAAAGGTAGTAAAAAAAATTAATCTAAACCGGAGGACTTTTTGATCCTGACAATGTTAATAAATAATGTTTGCCCTGGAAGGGTTCATCAAAGAAAATAGTAAAGGACATAACTAGTACTTTAGCAATCAGTTGACGTTTTGGGTTGATAAATGCCTAATGTTTGGATTGTGTAACATGTTTTTGATCATTTCCACCATTTTGTTGCTTGAATTGTGAAGTGAATTATATTTATATAGCGCTTTTCTCTAGTGACTCAAAGCGCTTTACATAGTGAAACCCAATATCTAAGTTACATTTAAACCAGTGTGGGTGGCACTGGGAGCAGGTGGGTAAAGTGTCTTGCCCAAGGACACAACGGCAGTGACTAGGATGGCGGAAGCGGGAATCGAACCTGGAACCCTCAAGTTGCTGGCACGGCCACTCTACCAACCGAGCTATACCTGTGTAACTGCAAACATTTGTGTCCTCATTGTTTTTTCTGTTTGTCTCGCCAGCTAGCGTCCGATACTCTGGTGTGGGACTCACGGTGTGTGCAGCGGCTGACAGGGGAGTCCTCTGGACGGGGGTGCGTCGGTGACTGCGATTATCCCATAGGACGATCTGGCCCGAGTAGGTCCCGCCCACCACCAGGTTGGGGTGGAACCTGGCAAAGCCCACTGACACCACGGGGGACTGCAAGGAGGAGGTAAGAGCTTGTTATTGTGGACGTGACCATGTGTTCTGTGGAAATGATGAGGACAGAAAGGATGCAGGGACGTGGAACACGAACTGTCGTGTGAGGGGGAGGAGCCATGAAGGCTTTCGCTCTGGGTGGCAGACAAGACATGATGAGTTTGGCAACGTTCAGGCTCCACCCAGGAGAGGAGAGAAGGGCGACGCCGGGGCTAAGGCCAAACAAAGAGGGGAATTGTAGTCCTCTTTCCCCTCAGCCGGTTCACATTACAGCATCAAAAACCTCAGCGGCCACTGGAGCGCTCGCTGTAGCCTCCATCATGACTCGCGCACACACACACACACACACACACACACACACACACACACACACACACACACACACACACACGCACACACACACACACGTTTATTGCATTTGGGTTCCTCTTCACTGCTTTTCCCCTTCGGGCTTCTGCATGCTCCAGCCAGCACTCCCGGACCCGCAGCCACTGTAGCGTCTATTCTTAGGACTTTGTTCTCCCGTAACCCAACATCTTCCCGGCACAAGCAAACTGGACTCACTGGACCGTTTCAGGGCAACAAGTCTACAATTTCACCTTCAATATGTGCACATTGCCCTATTTTCCCAACTACAACTAAAGCTACTTTTTCCTCAAGCTTTGAACCCTGCGGCTTATACGAAGGTGCGGCTAATCTATGGATTTTCCTTGGCTAATGGCTAAATAAAGGAATGAATGATATGCAAAGAAATCAAACGATGCACTATAAAATTATCCTCTTTGAGAAACTGTTCAAAGTGTTTACAAAGTACAAGGAAGAAGAATCCTGATAAACATGTTGGAGAACAATTTATTGATCGCGTAAAGGATGAATAAATTCAACAATGACTTTTTGTATGATCAGCCGCTTAACTGCTGTGTTACAGACGCCTTTTGAAAACAATGTAGGTATATACAAACCCCAAAACCAGTAAAGCGGGCATGTTGTGTAAATCGTAAATAAAAAGTACAATGATTTGCAAATCCTTTTCAACCTATATTCAATTGAATGCACTACAAAAACAAGATACCTAACGTTCAAACTGGAAAACTTTATTTTTTGCAAATATTAACTCATTTGGAATGCGATGCCTGCAACATGTTACAAAAAAGCTGGCACAAGTGGACTGAGGAAGTTGAAGAATGCTCATCAAACACTTATTTGGAACATCCCACAGGTGAACAGACTAATTGGGAACAGGTGGGTACCATGATTTGGGTATAAAAGCAGCTTCCATGAAATGCTCAGTCATTCACAAACAAGGATAGGGGGAGGGTCACCACTTTGTGAACAAATGCGTGAGCAAATTGTCGAACAGTTTAAGAACAACATTTCTCAACCAGCTATTGCAAGGAATTTAGGGGTTACACCATCTCAGGTCTGTAATATCATCAAAAGGTTCAGATAATCTGGAGAAATCACTGCACGTAACATTGAATGCCCGTGACCTTGGATTTCTCAGGCGGTACTGCATCAAAAACTGACATCAGTGTGTAA
This sequence comes from Nerophis lumbriciformis, assembly GCF_033978685.3. Taxonomy (NCBI): domain Eukaryota; kingdom Metazoa; phylum Chordata; class Actinopteri; order Syngnathiformes; family Syngnathidae; genus Nerophis; species Nerophis lumbriciformis. Next base: position 28,144,525 of record NC_084568.2, on the reverse strand, counting down.
AGGATATCACCACATGGGCTCAGGAACATTTCAGAAAACCATTGTCAGTAACTACAGTTGGTCGCTACATCTGTAAGTGCAAGTTAAAACTCTACTATGCAAAGCGAAAGCCATTTATCAACAACACCCAGAAACGCCGTCGGCTTCGCTGGGCCTGAGCTCATCTAAGATGGACTGATACAAAGTGGAAAAGGGTTCTGTGGTCTGACGAGTCCACATTTCAAATTGTTTTTGGAAACTGTGGACGTCATGTCCTCCGGATCAAAGAGGAAAAGAACCATCCGGATTGTTGTCGGCGCAAAGTTCAAAAGCCAGCATCTGTGATGGTATGGGGGTGTATTAGTGCCCAAGGCATGGGTAACTTACACATCTGTGAAGGCACCATTAATGCTGAAAGGTACATACAGGTTTTGGAGCAACATATGTTGCCATCCAAGCAATGTCTTTTTCATGGACGCCCCTGCTTATTTCAGCAAGGAAATGCCAAGCCACGTGTTACAACAGCGAAACTTCATAGTAAAAGAGTGCGCCTGACTAGACTGGCCTGCCTGTAGTCCAAACCTGTCTCCCATTGAAAATGTGTGGCGCATTATGAAGCATAAAATACGAAAACGGAGACCCCCGGACTGTTGATCAACTTAAGCTGTACATCAAGCAAGAATGGGAAATAATTCCACCTGAAAAGCGTCAAAAATTGGTGTTGTTAAAAGGAAAGGCCATGTAACACAGTGGTAAAAATGCTCTATGTCAACTTTTTTGCAATGTGTTGCTACCATTAAAGTCTAAGTTAATGATTTTTTTTTTTTAAATTAACTTTCTCAGTTTGAACATTAAATATATTGTCTTTGCAGTCTATTCAAAGTTGAAAAGGATTTGCAAATCATTGTATTCTGTTTTTATTTACAAATGTGCCAACTTCACTGGTTTTGGGTTTTGTAAATAAACATTTACAGACTTTTTTGGTGTAAATAACTCATGTCACATCATATATATATATCTGCGGCTTATAGTCCAGTGCGGCTAATATACGGCCAAATATTTTTTTTCTTGTAAAATTTAGTGGGTGCGGCTTACAGTCCAAAAAGTAGCGTGATTAGAGCTAGAATAAAGCTGAAAGACTACTGATAAGCTTTGTCTTATTACACAATCATAAGTCGCATTTGAAAGACTATAACGGTGGTACCTCAACTTAAGAGTGTCCCAATTAATCTTGCTTTAGGTTGCAAGCTAACCTCTGAGTTACAAGCATCCCCGCCATGTCACAGTCAACCCCTAAGGTCTGCCCTGAACATCTGCTCTTACTCGCGAGCATTAGCTTAGCTAGAGATTGAAATCACTTGGATTTTGCCAGCATGGAAAGGTCGAAAGTGAAAGACATGATATTTATTGAATTAAATGAATGAAGAATCAAAAACCTGACCCGATCATGCTTCCAACTTGGGTGAGGGCTTCATCATCATGGCGAGCGCTCGGTTGAGTAACTGGTCATCAAGGTGTTTGCTTGTTCAAAGGATCATTTGTCTTTGATAAACCTTTATTCTGCACTTAGTCACATGTCCTCAGTAATAGTTTTAGTACGCTTTAGCATCCATTCAAAAGAGATAATAGCTCATTTAGCAAGACTTCAAACATCATCATGGTGACAAATGTTCTTTTTCAATGACCTTACTAATGAAGTAGAAAATATGTGTAACACATGATTTCTTCATGTACTTGAACTGCATTTGCGTCACTTATGCACACACTCCCAAGGCTACATTTACAATAGTAATCGCTCGTTAATAAACATGTTTGGTTCCCGCCCTGGCTGGAGTCAATTCCAACCCTCCCTAATTTTCCGGGAGACTCCCGAATTTCAGTGCCTCTCCCGAAAATCTCCCGGGACAACCATTTTCCCGAATTTTTCCCGATTTCCAGCTGGACCTGAGTGAGGACAGCCTGTCGTCACGTCCACTTTTCCTCCATATAAACAGCGTGCTGGCCCAGTCATGTTATAACATCTACGGCTTTTGGAACTCAGTGCGCAACTGCACACACAACAAGAAGGAGACTATTATATACAAACCCCGTTTCCATATGAGTTGGGAAATTGTGTTAGATGTAAATATAAACGGAATACAATGATTTGCCAGTCCTTTTTAACCCATATTCAATTGAATGCACTACAAAGACAAGATATTTGATGTTCAAACTCATAAACTTTATTTTTTTTTTGCAAATAATAATTAACTTAGAATTTCATGGCTGCAACACGTGCAAAGTAATTGAAAAGGGGAATGTTCACCACTGTGTTACATGGCCTTTCCTTTTAACAACACTCAGTAAACGTTTGGGAACTGAGGAGACACATTTTTTAAGCTTCTCACGTGGAATTCTTTCCCATTCTTGCTTGATGTACAGCTTAAGTTGTTCAACAGTCCGGGGGTCTCCGTTGTGGTATTTTAGGCTTCATAATGCGCCACACATTTTCAATGGGAGACAGGTCTGGACTACAGGCAGGCCAGTCTACTACCCGCACTCTTTTACTGTGAAGCCACGTTGATGTAACACGTGGCTTGGCATTGTCTTGCTGAAATAAGCAGAGGCGTCCATGGCAACGTTGCTTGGATGGCAACATATGTTGCTCCAAAACCTGTATGTACCTTTCAGCATTAATGGCGCCTTCACAGATGTGTAAGTTACCCATGTCTTGGGCACTAATACACCCCCATACCATCACAGATGCTGGCTTTTCAACTTTGCGCCTATAACAATCCGGATGGTTCTTTTCCTCTTTGGTCCGGAGGACACGACGTCCACAGTTTCCAAAAACAATTTGAAATGTGGACTCTCCAGACCACAGAACACTTTTCCACTTTTTATCAGTCCATCTTAGACGAGCTCAGGCCCAGCGAAGCCGACAGCGTTTCTGAGTGTTGTTGATAAACGGTTTTCGCCTTGCATAGGAGAGTTTTAACTTGCACTTACAGATGTAGCGACCAACTGTAGTTACTGACAATGGATTTCTGAAGTGTTCCTGAGCCCATGTGGTGATATCTTTTACACACTGATGTCGCTTGTTGATGCAGTACAGCCTGAGGGATCGAAGGTCACAGGTTTAGCTGCTTACGTGCAGTGATTTCTCCAGATTCTCTGAACCCTTTGATGATATTACGGACCGTAGATGGTGTAATCCCTAAATTCCTTGCAATAGCTGGTTGAGAAAGGTTTTTCTTAAACTGTTCAACAATTTGCTCACGCATTTGTCGACAAAGTGGTGACCCTCGTCCCATCCTTGTTTGTGAATGACTGATCATTTCATGGAATCTACTTTTATACCCAATCATGGCACCCACCTGTTCCCAATTTGCCTGTTCACCTGTGGGATGTTCCAAATAAGTGTTTAAATAGCATTCCTCAACTTTATTAGTATTTATTGCCACCTTTCCCAACTTCTTTGTCACGTGTTGCTGGCATCAAATTCTAAAGTTAATGTTTATTTGCAAAAAAAAAAAATGTTTATCAGTTTGAACATCAAATATGTTGTCTTTGTGGCATATTTAACCGAACATGGGTTGAAAATGATTTGCAAATCATTGTATTCCGTTTATATTTACATCTAACACAATTTCCCAACTCATATGGAAACGGGGTTTGTATGTCTCCGTTATCCATAGGTTTATCTATAACCCATAAAGTAGGCAGGCACGGAGCTATTGCTCAGCGTGTGTTTATTCCAGCCAGCACGTTAATACACTGACACACAACATCCGGATTCCCATCATGCATTGCTTCAAAACTACGGCAAGTAGTAGAGAGGAGTGTTATGTGTGTGTGTATAGGTGTAAATAAATGAACACTGAAATTCAAGTATTTCTTATTTCTTATTTATATATATATATGAAATAAATACTTGAATTTCAGTGAATTCTAGCTATAAATATACTGGTAAGTATGCCATTCCGGCGGTTCAAATTCCTAAAAGACTAGAGTGTTCCTGTTGTGTAGAAGAACTTGGACCATGTCAACACATTGACAGAATTTTGCTACAAATTTGTCAGCTACAAATGTTTGTGTTGCTGTAGCTTTTTTTCTTCAGATGTTTGATCAACGTCTTCCCTTATATGAGGGGTGTTCCTCAAGGTTCTGTCTTAGGTCCTCTCTTGTTCATCATGTGGGCTATTTAACTGTTGGTCCGTGAGTTCCGTTCCAAAAAGTTTGCAGAGACGGACATTATTGCGGCCATGGAGATGATCTTTGCAGAAGGTCTTTCAAAACCGCAGAGCGCTCTTGTAACTCTGACAAATTAAACAGACCAAAGTCCAATGTCTACGGTAGAGGACGCTGCTTCTTCAAAATAAACAAAATAGGACGAATCGGGAAGAGAGATTTATGTCAGAAACAATACATTTAGTAAGAAAAGATCAGGTACTTTTATTTCTAGGCTTTCGGGGGCCACCTAAAATGATGTGACATGGCCTTGAGTTGGAAATGAATGTTTGATTCATGTTTACTGCAGCATCAAAAAACATTTGTTGGTTGCGTCGATCCCACTTGCCTCCCTGGGCGCCGACCACTGCGCCATGTGCTGAACAGCCCACTTCCAAAGTGACGGAGGCCGAAAAGAAAGCAAACACTCTTTCTCTCTTTTTATGGGTTTCTTCTGAAGAGTCGCTGGCTTCCCGAGAAATGGCGCGGGACTGGCTTCAGATGTCAGAACTCAAAATAAACTCGACTTCTGTGGTGAAAATCAAGTTGCTCATAAGCCGGCAAGGAGGCCCTCAATGAAGGGTTTATTTGCACAGTTGGAAAAAGAGGGACACAAAGCAGTGGAAAGCTGTTATGGAAATAGAAATGTCTTCATGTTTCTGATACTCCATGGAGAAGATATCCTCCTGGCCAAAACACAATTCCATCCAGGACTTTCTCTCACGTCTCAGATAAGTGCTGGCTGCTCTCTGAAGTTGTCAGAGAAGAACTCGTCCGCATGACAAGTTCGAGATCCACCACATAGGCTTTGTGACCACGATGGAAAGCTTCAAAAAAGAATAAGGACGACTGGCTTATCTCATGCAGCAGTAATACGCCAAGCCGATGATATATCTCAAGTTATACACACATTTGACACAATATAACAAATTAATTATATACATATATGTGTGTGTGTATATGTATGTGTATATATGTATATACTGTACTGTATATGTATATATATACGTATATGTATTTATCAGTGACGTGCGGTGAGGTTGATGGCTGGTGAGGCACTGACTTCATCACAGTCAGATTTACAAACATATGAACCCTAAAGAGTATCTTATTCACCATTTGATTGGCAGCAGTTAACGGGTTATGTTTAAAAGCTCATACCAGCATTCTTCCCTGCTTGGCACTCAGCATCAAGGGTTGGAATTGGGGGTTAAATCACCAAAAATGATTCCCGGGCGCGGCGCCGCTGCTGCCCACTGCTCCCCTCAACTCCCAGGGGGTGAACAAGGGGATGGGTCAAATGCAGAGGACACATTTCACCACACCTAGTGTGTGTGTGACAATCATTGGTATTTTAACTTAACTTTACCTTTACACATACAAACTAGCACACAAAAAAGCACATTTAATAAAAAAAACGTTATTATGGTCTTACCTTTACTTAGAAATTAAGTCCATGCACCGCAACTAAAGCCCTCACTTAAACTTTCCACGTGCAAGATTGAATCTATTTTAAAAAGTGTAACCGAGGGTTTATAAATGTCGCCTATACTGTATGAAACTACAAAATAACAAACACGGAGGCTCCAGTTTACACAAGGACCACTTTATTTACGTTCTTTCAAAAACTTCCGCTCCACTCCAACGTGTCAAAATTCCGCTCTTAGCGCCTTGAAAATAAGAGCTCAAGGCATATACTGTATAACAGCGCATAACAGGAACTTAACATCACAAAGAGGAAAGTCCATAAAAATAGGTTACAAAAGTTATTTAATAAGAAGCCAAAAAGTGCAAAAACAATAATGTTCGTGTTGGAGGAGTTGTGAATTAGGTACACCTGCTGTCTGCAGGTGTACCTAATGTTGTGGCCCTGCAGTCATTCACAACTCCTCCAACACGAACATTATTGTTTTTGCACTTTTTTAAATAGATTCAATCTTGCACGTGGAAAGTTTAAGTGTGGGCTTTAGTTGATACAACACTCCCGTCAAGGGGTGCAAATTCTACTGCGGGGGTGCAGGAGGCGAGCCTCAGCAGTTTTATGATCGCTCAGCACAAGAAATACGTTACCCACATACAGCTGTTGACAAAATACACTGTACATTATATACCTCAGCTAACTAAACTATGGAAATGTATAATATAGTTCATATAGCAATACGGTCTCACTGCACAGCAGGCCAGCAGTTAGCCGAGTCCGCAATCCATGTTGAGGCACTGAGTGACGTGCCTCGACTGGCTGCTGATCACCGCACCGTCTCTTCTCAGTATTTGAACGGCAAATGTGAAAATTCAGCGATTTTGAATAAAAATAATCTAAAACTGGTGAAGTTAAATGGAAAATAACTTTATAGTATAATCACTGATTACATTTAACAATTTAATATATATTTTTTTCTTTTTACATTTTTTTTCTTTCCATGATGGCACCTGCCTCTAGTGACTGCACGTCACTGGTATTTATGTATGTATTTATACAGTCGTGGTCAAAAATTTAATCCCAGCGTGTTCCTGGGATTAAAGGCCTCACCTTTTCTCCTGCAAACATATTGCTGGGTATTGTGGCCAAACAGCTCAATTTTTGTTTCATCTGACATCACATGGACAAAGATAAGACCTTCTGGAGGAAAGTTCTGTGGTTGGATGAAACAAAAAATGAGTTGTTTGGCCACAATACCCAGCAATATGTTTGGAGGAGAAAAGGTGAGGCCTTTAATCCCAGGAACACCACGCCTACCGTCAAATATGGTAGTTCTAGTATTATGCTCTGGGCCTCTTTTGCTGCCAATGGAACTGGTGCTTTACAGAGAGTAAATGGGACAATGAAAAAGGTGGATTACCTCCAAATTCTTCAGGACAACCTAAAATCATCAGCCCAGAGGTTGGGTCTCGGGCGCAGTTAGGTGTTCCAACAGGACAATGACCCCAAACACACGTTAAAAGTGGTAAAAGAATGGCTAAACCAGGCTAGAATTAAGGTTTTAGAATTGCCTTCCCAAAGTCCTGACTTAAATGTGTGGACAATGCTGAAGACCCAAGTCCATGTCATATATATATATATATATATATATATATTTATATATATATATATATATATATATATATATATATATATATATATATATATATATATATATATATATATATCTCACCCTGTTCCTACTTCATTAAATTGTTCCTACATCTGGACACCCCAGCAGCACATCTGCCAAAATAACCCCAAAGCAGCACTCATGCCTTGCCAAATCAGGCCAGCCTTTTTTGTCCAAAGGCCATACGGATGATTGCCGACGGGCGTACGGCACGAGGCCAGGCAGAACGTGACGCTGTAGCAGCTCAAGTCATGCCTCAGTGTCCTGTCAGGGAGCCAAGGATGTTCATGGCACGTGTTGTGTTCAAGATAATGAAGGACACTGAGAAGAGGAACACTCCGTCTTTTCAAGTCCAATTGCTGGTGAGAAGAGAATAGGAAGTGAATTGAAAGTGAGTGTGGGTTTGAGTCCAGAGAGCAGATACTCCAGATCCACATTTCATCCTAGTCCAACCAAGTGTTCCCTTCTGAGCGCACTTATCAGGAGCAGATGGATATGTTTTCTTCTGCATCACCCCCACCCTCACCACCACTCCTGACTTGGCTCCTTTATGACACCCGGCCAGTTTGGTCACTGTGCGGTTTTAGGCTCGGAAAAAACAAATACCAAGCAGTTTCTATTTCACCAGGCAAAGAATACAAAACTTTAGTTTACCATCAATTTGTTATAAACACAAATATCACACAGACATCTAAGATTATTTGCAATTCATGATAAAGACAAGCGGTGGAAAATGGATGGATGGATGGACAAAACTTCAAACGCTTGTTTCCGCAGTTGCTTGTTGCTAGGCAGAGTTCAAAGGGCTCAACGAGAACTGCCCCATAGACCAAAATAACTTCACATGCTATGACCTCAGAGGTTCAGCTGTCTTTCAGAAAGCAAACATAAGAACGAGCTTAAAAAGTAGATGTGTTTCTGTCAGGGGGGTTCAACTGTGGAACAGCTTGGATGATTCCTTAAAATGTTCCAGTTCCATTCACACATTTAAAAAACACTTTAAGACCAATGTCTTGGAAAAATATATCACTCTTGAATCAACACAGTAGTTAATACTATGATCAATGTTAATTAAAAACTAAATGTGGGATATAAGTACAAACCCTGTTTCCATATGAGTTGGGAAATTGTGTTAGATGTAAATATAAACGGAATACAATGATTTGCAAATATTTTTTTAACCCATATTCAATTGAATGCACTACAAAGACAAGATATTTGATGTTCAAACTCATAAACTTTTTTTTTTTTTGCAAATAATAATTAACTTAGAATTTCATGGCTGCAACCTGTGCCAAAGTAGTTGGGAAAGGGCATGTTCACCACTGTGTTACATCACCTTTTCTTTTAACAACCCTCAATAAACGATTGGGAACTGAGGAAACTAATTGTTGAAGCTTTGAAATTGGAATGCTTTCCCATTCCTGTTTTATGTAGAGCTTCAGTCGTTCAACAGTCCGGGGTCTCCGCTGTCGTATTTTACGCTTCATAATGCGCCACACATTTTCGATGGGAGACAGGTCTGGACTGCAGGCAGAGCCAGGAAAATACCCGCACTCTTTTTTTAGGAAGCCACGCTGTTGTAACACGTGCTGAATGTGGCTTGACATTGTCTTGCTGAAATAAGCAGGGGCGTCCATGAAAAAGACGGCGCTTACATGGCAGCATATGTTGTTCCAAAACCTGTATGTACCTTTCAGCATTAATGGTGCCTTCACAGATGTGTAAGTTACCCATGCCTTGGGCACTAATGCACACCAATACCATCACAGATGCTGGCTTTTGAACTTTGCGTCGATAACAGTCTGGATGGTTCGCTTCCCCTTTGGTCCGGATGACACGATGTCGAATATTTCCAAAAACAATTTGAAATGTGAACTCGTCAGACCACAGAACACTTTGCATCAGTCCATCTTAGATGATGTCGGGCCCAGAGAAGCCGGCGGCATTTCTGGATGTTGTTGATAAATGGCTTTCGCTTTGCATAGTAAAGCTTTAACTTGCACTTACAGATGTAGCGACGAACTGTATTTAGTGACAGTGGTTTTCTGAAATGTTCCTGAGCCCATGTGGTGATATCCTTTAGAGATTGATGTCGGTTTTTGATACAGTGCCGTCTGAGGGATCGAAGGTCACGGTCATTCAATGTTGGTTTCCGGCCATGCCGCTTACGTTGAGTGATTTCTCCAGATTCTCTGAACCTTTTGATGATATTATGGACCGTAGATGTTGAAATCCCTCAATTTCTTGCAATTGCACTTTGAGAAACGTTGTTCTTAAACTGTTTGACTATTTGCTCACGCAGTTGTGGACAAAGGGTTGTACCTCGCCCCATCCTTTCTTGTGAAAGACTAAGCATTTTTTGGGAAGCTGTTTTTATACCCAATCATGGCACCCACCTGTTCCCAATTAGCCTGCACACCTGTGGGATGTTCCAAATAAGTGTTTGATGAGCATTCCTCAACTTTGTCAGTATTTATTGCCACCTTTCCCAACTTCTTTGTCACGTGTTGCTGGCATCAAATTCTAAAGTTAATGATAATTTGCAAAAAAAAAAATGTTTATCAGTTTGAACATCAAATATGTAGTCTTTGTAGCATATTCAACTGAATATGGCTTGAAAATGATTTGCAAATCATTGTATTCCGTTTATATTTACATCTAACACAATTTCCCAACTCATATGGAAACGGGGTTTGTATAATGGAAGTATAATTGTTTGTATATAGTATATAATTGGTGCAAAGGTTTAACGTGTGTACAAGGATATTTCACATGCCTTTACTGTGTATATAATTGAACAGTATTTAAGTTGTGTACAATGTGTATTTATAATATGTTGTGAAAAGGAAATTTCATATTTTTTGGAAGCTCATCTTGTACTTGACTTTTTTTTATAGGGTTAGGCACAATAAGTGTTCAACTTCAGCCTAAACCCTTTCGGTCTGCAACATTTTTTTTTTAATTTATGAATGTACAACTGTTTGTTTATGTAAAACTGTTTGTTTATTTTGATGACCATTGAGCGAAGAAATAATTAACTAAAACTAAAAAAAACATGCTGGAGCTCTCGGTTGAAGGCCCAGCATACAAAAATGATGACGATTATTTTTTTCACATCATCCAATCTCAATTAGCGTCACCATTTTTTCATATTGTTTTTGGCCTGCCAGTTTTAAAGCATCTGTACTAAAAAATTACAGAAACTAGAGCTGTGATTAACATACAGAATATATAGCAAAGCATGTTAAAGGAGGATAAGCCCATTAACATAATATACCAATTGATAATCACGTTTACATGCTTTCAAGTAGGCATGGGCGATATGTCGGTGTTATGGATATATTCGAGGTTTTTTTTGTTACAAAATGAATGGATGGATGGACTTAAAAATTAAAAAATCGTTTTTTTCTCCTCTCCGGCATACATTTTGACCCTCAGGAGCTTCCGTAGCTCACGCGTTCTCTTGCTTTCTAAGTGGCTCACCCATAGGCATCTTATAAGTAGACGCAGCATCAACCGCTACTGCCTACTGGCACTGAGGAGACGCGGGGCCGCCATCTTGGAGTGGTGATCCGCTCCACTCAGTGCAATTCATTTGGCAGGAGCAATGAACTGTCAGCGCATTTAATTCATCTTACCTCACTGAATACCACTGATATTCACGCATTTTTTTTGTCATACATGTAGCTAAGGACACATGTTTTGGCGTGTTTTATTATTCATAGTTTGCTTAACAGTAATAGAATATTCTTATATGCTATAAATGACCAGACGTCCGAGATCAAAACTGGGAATATAATCCCAGAGAAGGGGGGAAAAAACGGTCAGCTATTTTTAAGTTGGAGAAACAATATGATTAGGTTATGTATACATGCGTATATCCTATATAAACAATGTATGAATACATTATATATCTATATATTTTAGGGACCTATAGACTGTATCTCTGTTGCTGCAGCAGCAAAGAGTTTATTCTGTCTTGACACTTTGTATTGATATTTTGTATTACATTCTTCCCTTAAATGATAATGTTTATAGTGATTGTTTTATATGTATTTTTTATGTATATCGCTTTGGATAAAAGCGTCTGCCAAATAATTAAACATAAACATATATAAACACCTAAAAGTCTTTATATCAGCTAAAACCACTAATCTGTTTCACTGGATTCAGAATAAAACCAAATGCTGTATTACCCAATAATGTTAGTATTTGAATATTGTTACTTGAAGACTTATTCCTGGTTACAATTATACTGTTAAGAAAGTATTGTCTTATACTTTGCCTAAAATGAGAATGCATCATAATCAGTGGCGGCTGGTGAATTTTGTTTTAGGTGGGGCTGAAAGTTTGTAAACCAAACCCTTGTAGGGGGGGTCATCCTCCCCCACAAGATTTATTTGTGATTTTCACATACAAATGAAGCATTCTGGTGCATTCTGACAAAATAATGGAGACACAATAGAACATTTCATAGGTTTGCAGAGAACTATATTCATTATGCACACTGAAGGCATGATGCCACCATAGGTTTGCAGAGAACTATATACAATATACATATATATTGAATATATACTTCTCAACTCTGTGGTCATATTATTTTCACAAAATACAACCAATAATACGTTAATGTTAAATCTTACTTGTGAAAAGTAATCCCCCGCCTCCTATTTTCAACAGTCCGCTCATTTGAGCAGGAAAACGCTGAACACCAGCCCGGCATCTTTGTTTTCTACCTGTCAACTGTCAGTTTAGGCTGCTTGCCGGCTCCTCATCACCACTTCAAGATGGCGGCCGAATTTCTCGCATCACAGCAGCCAATGCTGCGTCTACTTATAAGATGTCTATGGGCTCACCCAGCAAAACATGGCTAATGCTAACGCTAAGGAGAGTGAGACGTTCCCAAGAGAAGAAAAGTGCATGATAATATGACGATATCACATATGATATCATGTATGATGACACCACATATGAGGATATCACATAAGACGATATCACATATGATACCATGTATGATACGACATATGAGGATATCACATATGATACCATGTATGATGATACCACATATGGTGATGCCATGCATGAATGATGATACCATGCATGATTATACCACATATGATAATGCCATGCATGATGATGCCATGCATGGTGATACCATGTATGATATCATGTACGATGATATCATGTATGATGATACCATGCATGATGATACCATGTGTGATGATACCATGCATGATGATACCATGCGTGATGATACCATGCATGATGATGCATGCATGATGATATCATGCGTGGGGATATCATGTATGATGAGAAAGAAGCACAACGCGTAGACCGATCATTAAAGCAGTCACTCTGCACACCACCAAGATGAGTGAATGGAAAGGGCTGCGTTTACTTTGGCTACTTACTATAGTCCTCTCAATGTTTTACTTCATTATTTATTTGAATACAATGTTTAAAATTACGTTTTCATTGACAGAAGTATGTTATTCAAGACAAACGTTTGCACTTTATTGATCTCAATGTTGGAGATTGTTTATTAGCATGCAACATGTGCAATGCTGCATTTTTGTTAACATAAGTATTCTATTCAAGCAAAAGTATTGCTTCTCAAGGAAAGTTCTTAATTTAATTCTTTGAAAATTATTTCATTGAAGTTATCATTTATATCTGGTCTTAAAAGAACAACATTATATATTGCCAAGAATAAGATGCAGTAATTTCAAACTAATAGTTTTTGTTTAAATACAAGAACATTTGTTTTGAATTATATATGTCATTTGTCTTCAATGGTTTTTTTGAAAAACAAGGGGAAAAAAATTGTAATTCCAATTTTGTGTGAGCGTTTGGGATAGGCTCCAGCCCCCACCCCCCGTGTTTCTGAGAGAGACAAGCGGTGTAAAAATGGATAGGTGAAAGTTATTATGAATTTAGCGATGAAGATGTCTGACCTCCCTGATACCGAAGTACATGTCAAACTACTTCCTTAACGTAAATGACCGCCATAACCACAACACCAGGGGGAGCTCTACTAACCACGTTAAACCCAGATTCCGATCTAACAAAGGTCTTAACTCATTCTCTTTCTATGCCACATCAATGTGGAATGCGCTCCCAACAGGTATAAAAGAAAGGGCATCTCTATCCTCCTTCAAAACCGCAATAAAAGTACACCTCCAGGCAACTTCAACCCTAAACTAACACCCTCCCCGGATTGTTAATAATCAAATGTAAACAATCAAATGTAGATACTTTTCTTATGCCTTCTGATCTCTCTCTCTCTATGTCCACTACTTGCTGCACATATCCTACCAAGTCAGACCTACACTGTTTCAATATCCATTTCTCTGTTCTCAATTGTTGATGACTGATGATAACAACCAAACCTAACACCCCCCCCCCCACCCCCCTCCACAACCCGAATTGTAAATAATGTAAATAATTCAATGTATACACCCTGATGATTATCTTATGTGATGACTGTATTATGATGATAGTATATATGATAGTATATATCCGTATCATGAATCAATTTCAGTGGACCCCGACTTAAACAAGTTGAAAAACTTATTCGGGTGTTACCATTTAGTGGTCAATTGTACGGAATATGTACTTCACTGTGCAACCTACTAATAAAAGTCTCAATGAATCAATCAATCAGTCTTATGGTGCTGCATCGCTACAGCCTGGCTAGCATTAGCAGTAGTAGCACAGTGGTTTTCTCACGACTCTTGGGTGACAAATTGGCAAACAAAAAACACATTACTTGACACGTAGAAGTCATTTGGGAACTGTTTGATTCTGTGTTCTGGAGTTGGTTTGGTACACATGGGTTTGAGGTGGCCGCTTTGAGGTCTGAGTGACAAGTGGTCCTGGAGGCAGGCAAAGAGCTGAACCGAGAAAGGTGCAGGGCTGCTGGTCCAGTGTTTATTTACTGTCCTCAGCTGAGCTGCGCGTTGAGCTCCAAGTGTGCTCATTGTGTTCATATCTATGATTCACTTGACCTCTGCAGTACTTTGTAACCACACGTACATTGGGAAAAGCTTGACTCTGATTGGCTGTTGTTGTAAATCTTTAATCAAGTTGATCACCGTGATCCAGCTGAAATCTATTACCATCATCGATCACAATCATAATCAATCAGCCCTCTTACCAACCGATGCACTCTTCATGTTCAATCAGCTACGCATCTAAAATATGGCAACGTGAAAGCATGACAGTGGACTTGGTCTCAAACCCAAATATTCTGCTGTATTTCAAGAGGAAACAAAGAAGAGATTGTGGAGTAACAAAACAACTCTATTTTGTCATTTTTGTGCCTGTACAGAGAATGAAACTGCTGAAATAATGGCAAACCAGCAGTCACTTAGAAACCCAGCTAAGATACAATCACTAGAAATATGAAAAGGTATCAATAGTATGCAAGATGTTACAGTACTCCAAGATGTTCCAAACCAAATACAACCTGGTCCTCCATCGCAATGTTACCTAAGGTTCTTAATGCTCTCCAGTCCCTCAAACTCTTGTCTCTGCTTTGTCCCCGTCAATACTTGATCAACAGTTAACTGCATGCTAAAGACCTATGGAGAGATGTGAGGTATTACTTCCAAAAAATGACTGAGTTGAATGGGATATGACAGTAGCAGTAGGGGTTGTTCCACCGAGGCGTGTGGTTTTTCGGGGGGAGGTTTACCATTTGTTTAAAGTCAAGCGGGTTGTTTAATGTGGAATGACTTTGCCCACTTGAGAGGCTGGTGTGAAGTTACAAGATTGGACCCAACTGGGCTGGGGCTAGGGTTTAAGTTCAATGGCTTAGACAGCCTGTGACGAAGAGGCCTCAGCTGCGCCTCTCACAATAATATGATCGATCTCCAAAAAAGTCATGTTGTGATTTTAAAACCTCCAACAATTACAACACACTAGAATGATACTCAGTAGGGTGCAGACCTCCATTAAGCAATTTTCTCTTTGTGTGTGTCCGTAGTTAAGCCCATTCCCAATACACCCCCTCACCCTACATTCCTGTGAAAGTAGTGGTGTCCCAATGACTCTCTGCATGTAGGACTAGTGGGCATAACGAGGAGTAGGGGGTATGAATCTAGTTCCTGTGAAGGTAGTTGTGTCCAAATGACTCTGCATGTAGGTGTAGTGGGCATAACGAGGAGTAGGGGGTATGAATCTAGTTCCTGTGAAGGTATTGGTGTCCCAATGACTCTGCATGTAGGTGTAGTGGGCATACCGAGGAGTAGGGGGTATGAATCTAGTTCCTGTGAAGGTAGTTGTGTCCAAATGACTCTGCATGTAGGTGTAGTGGGCATAACGAGGAGTAGGGGGTATGAATCTAGTTCCTGTGAAGGTATTGGTGTCCCAATGACTCTGCATGTAGGTGTAGTGGGCATAACGAGGAGTAGGGGGTATTAATCTAGTTCCTGTGAAGGTAGTTGTGTCCAAATGACTCTGCATGTAGGTGTAGTGGGCATAACGAGGAGTAGGGGGTATGAATCTAGTTCCTGTGAAGGTATTGGTGTCCCAATGACTCTGCATGTAGGTGTAGTGGGCATACCGAGGAGTAGGGGGTATGAATCTAGTTCCTGTGAAGGTATTGGTGTCCCAATGACTCTGCATGTAGGGGTAGTGGGCATAACGAGGAGTAGGGGGTATTAATCTAGTTCCTGTGAAGGTAGTTGTGTACCAATGACTCTGCATGTAGGGGTAGTGGGCATAACAAGGAGAAGGGGGTATGAATCTAGTTCCTGTGAAGGTATTGGTGTCCCAATGACTCTGCATGTAGGGGTAGTGGGCATAACGAGGAGTAGGGGGTATGAATCTAGTTTATGTGAAGGTAGTTGTGTCCCAATGACTCTGCATGTACAGTAGGTGTAGTGGGCATAACGAGGAGTAGGGGGTTTGAATCTAGTTCCTGTGAAGGTATTGGTGTCCCAATGACTCTGCATGTAGGTGTAGTGGGCATACCGAGGAGTAGGGGGTATGAATCTAGTTCCTGTGAAGGTATTGGTGTCCCAATGACTCTGCATGTAGGGGTAGTGGGCATAACGAGGAGTAGGGGGTATGAATCTAGTTTCTGTGAAGGTAGTTGTGTCCCAATGACTCTGCATGTACAGTAGGTGTAGTGGGCATAACGAGGAGTAGGGGGTTTGAATCTAGTTCCTGTGAAAGTATTGGTGTCCCAATGACTCTGCATGTAGGTGTAGTGGGCATACCGAGGAGTAGAGGGTATGAATCTAGTTCCTGTGAAGGTATTGGTGTCCCAATGACTCTGCATGTAGGGGTAGTGGGCATAACGAGGAGTAGGGGGTATGAATCTAGTTCCCGTGAAGGTATTGGTGTCCCAATGACTCTGCATGTAGGGGTAGTGGGCATAACGATGAGTAGGGGGTATGAATCTAGTTCCTGTGAAGGTAATGGTGTCCCAATGACTCTGCATGTAGGGGTAGTGGGCATAACGAGGAGTAGGGAGTATGAATCTAGTTTCTGTGAAAGTAGTTGTGTCCCAATGACTCTGCATGTACAGTAGGTGTAGTGGGCATAACGAGGAATAGGGGGTATGAATCTAGTTCCTGTGAAGGTATTGGTGTCCCAATGACTCTGCATGTAGGTGGAGTGGGCATACCGAGGAGTAGGGGGTATGAATCTAGTTCCTGTGAAGGCATTGGTGTGCCAATGACTCTGCATGTAGGGGTAGTGGGCATAACGAGGAGTAGGGGGTATGAATCTAGTTCCTGTGAAGGTATTGGTGTCCCAATGAATCTGCATGTAGGTGTAGTGGGCATAACGAGGAGTAGGGGGTATGAATCTAGTTCCTGTGAAGGTAGTTGTGTCCCAATGACTCTGCATGTAGGGGTAGTGGGCATAACGAGGAGTAGGGGGTATGAATCTAGTTCCTGTGAAGGTATTGGTGGCCCAATGACTCTGCATGTAGGGGTAGTGGGCATAACGAGGAGTAGGGGGTATGAATCTAGTTCCCGTGAAGGTATTGGTGTCCCAATGACTCTGCATGTAGGGGTAGTGGGCATAACGAGGAGTAGGGGGTATGAATCTAGTTCCCGTGAAGGTATTGGTGTCCCAATGACTCTGCATGTAGGGGTAGTGGGCATAACGATGAGTAGGGGGTATGAATCTAGTTCCTGTGAAGGTAATGGTGTCCCAATGACTCTGCATGTAGGGGTAGTGGGCATAACGAGGAGTAGGGAGTATGAATCTAGTTTCTGTGAAAGTAGTTGTGTCCCAATGACTCTGCATGTACAGTAGGTGTAGTGGGCATAACGAGGAATAGGGGGTATGAATCTAGTTCCTGTGAAGGTATTGGTGTCCCAATGACTCTGCATGTAGGTGGAGTGGGCATACCGAGGAGTAGGGGGTATGAATCTAGTTCCTGTGAAGGCATTGGTGTGCCAATGACTCTGCATGTAGGGGTAGTGGGCATAACGAGGAGTAGGGGGTATGAATCTAGTTCCTGTGAAGGTATTGGTGTCCCAATGAATCTGCATGTAGGTGTAGTGGGCATAACGAGGAGTAGGGGGTATGAATCTAGTTCCTGTGAAGGTAGTTGTGTCCCAATGACTCTGCATGTAGGGGTAGTGGGCATAACGAGGAGTAGGGGGTATGAATCTAGTTCCTGTGAAGGTATTGGTGGCCCAATGACTCTGCATGTAGGGGTAGTGGGCATAACGAGGAGTAGGGAGTATGAATCTAGTTTCTGTGAAGGTAGTTGTGTCCCAATGACTCTGCATGTACAGTAGGTGTAGTGGGCATAACGAGGAGTAGGGGGTATGAATCTATTTCCTGTGAAGGTAGTTGTGTCCCAATGACTCTGCATGTAGGGGTAGTGGGCATAACGAGGAGTAGGGGGTATGAATCTAGTTCCTGTGAAGGTATTGGTGTCCCAATGAATCTGCATGTAGGGGTCGTGGGCATAACGATGAGTAGGGGGTATGAATCTAGTTCCTGTGAAGGTAATGGTGTCCCAATGAGTCTCTGCATGTAGGAGTAGTGGGCATAACGAGGAGTAGTGGGCATAACGAGGAGTAGGGGGTATGAATCTTGCCCTTCAGAGAGAAAGAGAGCCATTCCAGATGCGCATTTAGGGCCAGAGAAAAATGCACAATTTCTGCATAAGTTATATAATGTATTGCATGTTAGTTTGTAATGTTAGCCAGTTAGCCACGCTAGCTAACGTTAGGCTAAAATACTAAATAATAATACTAAAATACTCAAACTTTAAAGCTTGCAAATGCGAAAACATTAATGTTACATACCTTCAAAATGTTCACAGGAGACAACAATCGTATAGTTCTTTGTTTATTCATCAACCAAAGCATTATGAATGTAAAAAAACCCCGATCTCAGCCGTTAACTCCATTGCTGTCAAGTTTGTTGTGTCATGGTGGGACTGGAAAGTTGTACAGTACTCCGCTACTAATAAAGTACCGTTGTACTAATTAATTATAAAAGGTACTACTGCCTTTGGAAAACACCTGTAGTTATTTTTCATCCACATGTGTTGCCGTACGGCGGTTATTTTCCTAAGCCGACACGCGGCCCATTCGTTTGTCAAGACGTACACAATGAGCACATACAATCATAATAATCGTCCAAAGGAATAATGACTAAATAACAGCAATACTACTGGTTAATAAAAAGGTTGCGTGAAAGGCAATATGAAGTTATTTGGGCTATCAATAAAGGTGACGCCTTAAACAAAGAAGTGTTCGGTGTGCAAGTGCTGCTTGCTGTGTCAATACACCACCATAAACATTTAAATAACTAACATTCAGACCTGCACAAGGTAATATAGTTAACAGCTTCCCACGTGCACATATACAGTAGATGCGAGACACACATACAGCTGCTTGGCTTGTTGAAAATGATTAGTATTATTATTAGTAGTAGTAGTACTATTAAAATGAAGCCAGAGTTTAAAGTTGGTAAGTAATTTAGTTAACAGCACATATATAATAGATACTAAACAGGCATAAAGCTGGTTGGCTTGTTGAAAATTCTTATTATTATCCATCCATCCATTTTCTACCGCTTGTCCCTTTCAGGGTCGTGGGGGCTGCTGGAGCCTATCTCAGCTGCATTAGGGCGATAGGCAGGGTACACCCTGGACAAGTCGCCATCTCATCACAGGGCCAACACAGATAGACAGACAACATTCACACTCACATTCACACACTAGGGCCAATTTAGTGTTGCCAATCAACCTATCCCCAGGTGCATGTCTTTGGAGATGGGAGGAAACCGGAGTAACCGGAGGTAACCCACGCAGTCATGGGGAGAACATGCAAACTCCACACAGAAAGATTATTATCATTATTAGTAATAGTATTAAAATGAAGCCAGTGTTTAAAGCGTGGCAGGTAATATAGTTGACAACTTCCCCTGTGCACATATACAGATACCAAACACGCATACAGCTGCTTGGCTTGTTGAAAATTATTATTATTATTATTATTAGTCGTCGGCATCCTTGCGTCTCAGGACGATGGGGTAGATCCAAAAAGGGGGGGGGGATTATTAGAGCAGTCTAAACCGCCCATGTAATGTAAACTAATGCAAGTGAATTGACTGAATTTTATAATAAATTATCACTTTTTCATTTGTGTTTTATCTTTAACAATGTGTGTTTTACATGCTACTTGTCTTATCTGTGTATTTTTAATCTTGCTTTCAGTGTTTACTAATTATTGTATTTGTCTTAAAGCACAGCTCAAAATTGGCAACCATAAATCATGAAGCATTTAATACAAAGTCAATAAAGCTTTCTATTCTATTCGAACCTAATTCTAGATTATGGCAGGCTATTATGTAAAATATTGTTCTTTTAGTGCGATAAGACAATCCCATGTGGCTAATGCGCCTTTTAATTTTAATTCTAATATTTTTATTTGGGTGCAATAAGAAACATATGTTTAATCATAAGTTTTATCATATATGTATATACATATACATATATATACATATACTGTATGTATATGTAAACATGCGATTGACTGGCAGACGGAAAAAGACAAAATAATTGAATGAACCAATAGAATAAGAAAAATGACCCAAAGACTATAACAGCACTAATAGATGAGTCCTTCATTTCAGCAAAGCCAACCAAATTTGAAACAGTTTGAGCACAAACAACAGGAGGCAAGATGTTTTGAAAAGACTGTTGTTGCATTTCGCTGCTCCTTCCCTGCTTGTTTAGAAAACATCGAAGACTGGCCTCAGCAAAACCGCAAGTGAAACATCGAACCATCTGTAAGCCTAAAACAATAAAGCCTCACAATGCACCCAACCACGAGCACAACGCCCAAAGACTCAACCAAGTCCCCTCTCTACCTATTTATAGCTTGCAACCATCTACCTATCCGTACAGCCGATGAATAAGCCTTCAGTGGGCACGTTTGGCGAAACAAAAATGGCTAAAATGCCAGGAAAGGCCGCCAAGGCCAACAGAAAGGGACTGCCAAACCAAAGTACTCCACGGCGTGTATACGTGTGTGCGCGTCCTGTGTCTATATGTGTGTGCGCATCCTGCGTGTGTACCTGTGTGCGCGTCCTGGGTCTATACGTGTGTGCGCGTCCTGTGTCTATACCTGTGTGCGCGTCCTGCGTGTATACGTGTGTGCGCATCCTGTGTCTATACGTGTGTGCGCGTCCTGCGTGTATAAGTGTGTGTGCGTCCTGCGTGTATACGTGTGTGCGTCCTGCGTGTATACCTGTGTGCGCGTCCTGCGTGTATACCTGTGTGCGCGTCCTGCGTGTATACGTGTGTGCGCGTCATGGGTGTATACATGTGTGTGCGTCCTGCGTGTATACGTGTGTGTGCATCCTGCGTGTATACCTGTGTGTGCATCCTGCGTGTATACCTGTGTGCACATCCTGCGTGTATACGTGTGTGTGCGTCCTGCGTGGATACGTGTGTGCGCGTCCTGTGTCTATACATGCGTGCACGTCCTGCGTGTGTACCTGTGTGCGCGTCCTGCGTGTATACCTGTGTTCGCGTCCTGCGTGTATATGTGTGTGTGCGTCCTACGTCTATACGTGTGTGCGTGTCCTGCGTGTATATGTGTGTGTGCGTCCTGCGTGTATAAGTGTGTGTGCGTCCTACGTCTATACGTGTGTGTGCGTCCTGCGTGTATATGTGTGTGTGCGTCCTGCGTGTATACCTGTGTGCGCGTCCTGCGTGTATAGGTGTGTGTGCGTCCTGCGTGTATACCTGTGTGCGCGTCCTGCGTGTATACGTGTGTGTGCATCCTGCGTATATACGTGTGTGCGCGTCCTGCGTGTATACCTGTGTGCGCGTCATGCGTGTATACCTGTGTGCGCGTCCTGTGTCTATACGTGTGTGCGTGTATACGTGTGTGCGTGTCCTGTGTCTATACGTGTGTGCGCGTCCTGCGTGTATAAATGTGTGTGCGTCCTAGTCTATACGTGTGTGCGTGTCCTGCGTGTATAAGTGTGTGTGCGTCCTGAGTCTATACGTGAGTGCGTGTCCTGCGTGTATACGTGTGTGTGCGCGTCCGGCATTGGACCCAACTGTGTCCTGCGTCTATTCGTGTGTGTCCTGCGTCTATACGTGTGTGTGCGTGGGTGCTGGAGCCTATCTCAGCTGCATTCTGGCAGAAGGCGGGGTACACCCTGGACAAGTCGCCACCATACCTGCCAACCCTCCCGATTTTCCCGGGAGACTCCCGAATTTCAGTGCCCCTCCCGAAAATCTCCCGGGGCAACCATTCTCCCGAATTTCTCCCGATTTCCACCCGGACAACAATATTGGGGGCGTTCCTTAAAGACACTGCCTTTAACGTCCTCTCTCACCTGAAACCTTCACCCCTTAACAGCCGCATGCTGTCCAGGCGTCCACTTTTCCTCCATATAAACAGCGTACCGGCCCAGTCACATAACAATGTAGCGTTGGACGGGTTTAACAATGATCTTTACTAGAGGATGTCAAGAAATACTGGCACGTTGTATGATCTTTTAGCTGGTTTAATGATAACGCAAGGCATACTTGGTCAACAGCCATACAGGTCACACTGAGGGTGGCCGTATAAACAACTTTAACACTGTTACAAATATGCGCCACACTGTGAACCCACACCAAACAAGAATGACAAACACATTTCGGGAGAACATCCGCACCGTAACACAACATAAACACAACAGAACAAATACCCAGAATCCTTTGCAGCACTAACTCTTCCGGGACGCTACAATAACATCTACGGCTTTTGGAGCTCAAGTGCACAACTGCACACACAACAAGAAGGAGACAAAGCAGAAGAAGAGACATAGAAGAAGAAATACGCTTGCAAGTTCCAAAATGATTGGAAAAAAAAATTTCATTTCATCCAGAAAAGCTCGAAGGGGAAGGGGTATGCTGCCTGCACCTCAACCCCGCCCCCGCAACCATGCCCCCCATCTCCCGAATTCGGAGGTCTCAAGGTTGGCAAGTATGGTCGCCACCTCATCGCAGGGCCAACACAGATAGACAAACAACATTCACACTCACACTAGGGCCAATTTAGTGTTGCCAATCAACCATGTCTTTGGAGGTGGGAGGAAGCCGGAGTAACCGGAGGGAACCCACGCAGTCACGGAGAGAACATGCAAACTCCACACAGAAAGACCCCGAGCCCCAGGATCGAACTCAGGACCCTCGTATTGTGATGCACATGCACTAACCCCTGTTCCACTGTGCTGCCTCCAAGAAGTGGATATTGAATATCTGCAAGCCTTTTAAGATTTCATGTTGACGAAGCGTCACAATTAGGCAAGCGCGGTCACAGCTGCGTGGGTGGGCCAACACTCGCACATGTGTGGCGTGGGATGAGGAAGTGGTAGGCCACATCATTTTACAAGTTTCTGCTAGGTCTCGCTCGTCTCCTGAGAGATGTGAAGCCCCCCTTCACCCGTCATCTACCTCGCGTCTGCCATTTTCTCACTGTCACTTGCTATTAGCGTCACACGTGTCGATGCATCTTTCCCAGCAGAAAAAAGGCTTCCTGTCTTAAAACTGCCAGCTATTGAGCATGGTGGGTGATTGAGGGACCAGCGGTAGAAAATGGATGGATGGACAATCGGGAGATCAGGGAGATCTGTGTTCCAATCTCTGTTTAAACATGGCCTCCCCTTGGGTTTTCTCCTGGTTCTCTGGGTTCCTCCCGCATTCCAAAGGTATGCATGCTAATTGATTGGAGAGACTAAGACCTCCTTCACACTGCAGAACAACTCCCATTTTTTTGACCATATGCGACCTGTATTGGATGTTTTCATGTCAGTTCCAAATCTTTCATATGTCGATACAAATCGGATATGTACGCGATGCGACTGTAGTGTGAACACTCCCACGCTCCAAAAATGTAGCCAAAATAGAGGGTTACATACAAACCCCGTTTCCATATGAGTTGGGAAATTGTGTTAGATGTAAATATAAACGGAATACAATGATTTGCAAATCCTTCTCAACCCATATTCCATTAAATGCACTACAAAGACAAGATATTTGATGTTCAAACTTTTTGCAAATAATAATTAACTTAGAACTTGATGGCTGCAACACGTGCCAAAGTAGTTGGGAAAGGGCATGTTACATGGCCTTTCCTTTTAACAACACTCAATAAACGATTGGGAACTGAGGAAACTAATTGTTGAAGCTTTGAAAGTGGAATTCTTTCCCATTCTTGCTTGATGTACAGTTTAAGTTGTTCAACAGTCCGGGGGTCTCCGTTGTGGTATTTTAGGCTTCATAATGCGCCACACATTTTCAATGGGAGACAGGTCTGGACTACAGGCAGGCCAGTCTAGTACCCGCACTCTTTTAATATGAAGCCACGTTGATGTAACACGTGGCTTGGCATTGTCTTGCTGAAATAAGCAGGGGTGTCCATGGTAACGTTGCTTGGATGGCAACATATGTTGCTCCAAAACCTGTATGTACCTTTCAGCACTAATGGCGCCTTCTCAGATGTGTAAGTTACACACTAATACACCCCCATACCATCACACATGCTGCCTTTTACACTTTGCGCCTATAACAATCCGGATGGTTCTTTTCCTCTTTGGTCCGGAGGACACGACGTCTACAGTTTCCAAAAACAATTTGAAATGTGGACTCGTCAGACCACAGAACACTTTTCCACTTTATATCAGTCCATCTTAGATGAGCTCAGGCCCAGCGAAGCCGACGGTGTTTCTGGGTGTTGTTGGTAAACGGTTATCGCCTTGCATAGGAGAGTTTTAACTTGCACTTACAGATGTAGCGACCAACTGTAGTTCCTGACAGTGGGTTTCTGAAGTGTTCCTGAGCCCATGTGGTGATATCCTTTACACACTGACGTCACTTGTTGATGCAGTACCGCCTGAGGGATCGAAGGTCACGGGCTTAGCTGCTTACGTGCAGTGATTTCTCCAGATTCTCTGAACCTTTTGATGATATTACGGACCGTAGATGGTGAAATCCCTAAATTCCTTGCAATAGCTGGTTGAGAAAGTTTTTTCTTAAACAATTTGCTCACGTATTTGTTGACAAAGTGGTGACCCTCGCCCCATCCTTGTTTGTGAATGACTGAGCATTTCATGGAATCTACTTTTATACCCAATCATGGCACCCACCTGTTCCCATTTTGCCTGTTCACCTGTGGGATGTTCCAAATAAGTGTTTGATGAGCATCCCTCAACTTTATCAGTATTTATTGCCACCTTTCCCAACTTCTTTGTCACGTGTTGCTGGCATCAAATTCTAAAGTTAATGATTATTTGCAAAAAAAAAAAAAATGTTTATCAGTTTGAACATCCTTGTTTGTGAATGACTGAGCATTTCATGGAATCTACTTTTATACCCAATCATGGCACTCACCTGTTCCCATTTTGCATGTTCACCTGTGGGATGTTCCAAATAAGTGTTTGATGAGCATCCCTCAACTTTATCAGTATTTATTGCCACCTTTCCCAACTTCTTTGTCACGTGTTGCTGGCATCAAATTCTAAAGTTAATGATTATTTGCAAAAAAAAAAAAAAAATGTTTATCAGTTTGAACATCAAATATGTTGTTTTTGTAGCATATTCAACTGAATATGGGTTGAAAATGATTTGCAAATCATTGTATTCCGTTTATATTTACATCTAACACAATTTCTCAACTTATATGGAAACGGGGTTTGTAATAAATAGTTGACAAATGAGCAGAAAACTGGTGAAAATCATGTTTTAGGAACTTGCGTCAATGTTCCACCACTTCTGCCTCCGACTGCTGGCAGACGCACTCTTTGGAGCAGACGCGACAGTAAAATGTCCCCACTAACTTCCAGAGCCAAAACACATGCCCTCTTCCTTCTTCATTTTCTCCACACAATAATTCAGTTCAGAAAATGTTGCCTTTGATTGCACCAAATCCTTGAAGTGGTCCCAAATGCGCCAGTACTGAGACTAGAATAAAAGCCATGTTTACTGGCATAAACACTGCAGCACGTGTGAAGTAAGTCTGCACGCGGGTTAGATTGCCTTCACATTAGACATCGTATTAGACCAGGGGGTGCGTGTGACCCCTGGGTACATGCTTTATCAGTATCATGCTTTCAAAAGTTGTGCTCTACCAAACGTGCTCATTGTAGACATTAATCCTGACTAGTGTTGTCCCGATACCAATATTTTGGTACAGGTACCAAAATGTATTTCGATACTTTTCGGTACTTTTCGATACTTTTCTAAATAAAGGGGAGCAGAAAAATTCCATTATTGTCTTTATTTTAACAAAACATCTTACGATACATTAAACATACGTTTCTTATTGCAAGATTGTTCTTAAATAAAAGAGTGAACATGCAAGACAACTTGTCTTTTAGTAGCAAGTAAGCAAACAAAGGCTCCTAATTTAGACATATGCAGTAACATATTGTGTCATTTGTCATTCTATTATTTTGTCGAAATTATTGTACTCTTTAGAGGCGGTATAGTACCTAATATGATTCATTAGTATCGCGGTACTACACGAATACCGGTATACTGTACAACCCTAATCATGACCATACTTGCCAACCCTCCCGAATTTTCCGGGAGACTCCCGAAATTCAGCGCCTCTCCCGAAAACCTCCCGGGACAAATATTCTCCCGAAAATCTCCCGATTTTCAGCCGGGGCTAGAAGCCACGCCCCCTCCAGCTCCATGCCGACCTGAGTGAGGACAGCCTTTTTTCATGACGGGAGGACAATAGGGTGACAAGAACTAAATCATCCAGACTAGAGATAAATTGTATTATTATGTTTATCTTACCTAAAAATAAATATATGTATTAATTAAAAAAATAAATAAATAAATACATGTTTACTATATTTTGCTAAAAACATCCAAATTAATTGTATTTTTATTTGTATTTTTTCCTGACTCCTTATTACATCCAGCCATAGAATTATACATTAGAATAAACATATTTGAAATAATTGATTTTAAATTATCATAATAATTCATTTAAAATGACCATATTTAATTATTAAAATAATTGCTTGTTTATCAACAACTTTAGCATTTTATTCATTACATTTTGAAACTCTCAGAAGCCAAGTTATGTTATATTCCTTAATATTTATTTATTTATATATATATATATATATATATATATATATATATATATCAATCAATCAATCTATATATATATATATATATATATATATATATATACTCCTCCCCTCTTAACCACGCCCCCAACCATGCCCCACCCCGACCACGCCCCCACCCCCCACCTCCCGAAATCGGAGGTCTCAAGGTTGGCAAGTATGATCCTGACTGAAAAATAAATCAGCACAAATTGTTTTATTAATTTTACTTTTGTAGGTTAAAGTGTATTATATATTTTCTCACGAGTTAATCATGCCGATCAATGAGAATTAATTATTATTTATTGAGTTTGTTAAAAAAAAAAAATGTCAGTACCAAATGGTTCAGGTCGGTCGAAAAATGTTTATAATATAAATAAGGAATTTTTAAATATATTATTTCAGGCAAATTGATGCACTTTAAAATGTTTCTTTTACAGTCTAAAAACAATGTTAACGTTGTAAGATGATCAATATTTGTGTTTTCTTTACTGTTAATAGGGATAACATGTTATGCAGAGGTGTACTTACAACAATTTCAAATAGGGGGTGCTTGAATTTTTTTTGGGGGGGAGGGCGTAACAGAAAATAATTGAGAAGCACTGCATTCAGGCACGCTCACATGATTGTGTCACCAACCCAATGTAAGCACCAGTGACCTTTTACTCCAATCAAACGGAGCCTGGCAGTCACATGACCACACTCAAACTACACACTGTAAAAAGTGACATGACTTTAAGATGAGGCGATGTCAATGTTTACCTTCCAAGCTAGGAAAGATAACCTTCATATTCGTAAATGTGTCAGGAGAAGTGTTGCTATTTCAGCCTACAGAGGTCCACTTCCAGCGAGAGAAAACAGATGTTTTAGGACCTTTAGCTGCACGTATGTTAACATTAGTGACTGTGAAATGTGCATCTTTTGTAGTGCACGTTGTAGTAGTTTCTCTCGCAAGTACTATTCAAAAATAGCTACTAAATACATCAGAAGTCATTCAGTACTTAGTCGTTTTTTTCACTCAATACTTAGTTTTTCTTATTCAAGCCATTTTTTTGGATGACAGCTTTTGACTTTTACTTGAGTCATATTAAAAACCCAAAAGCAGCGAAGTTTGCACGTTGTGTAAACCGTAAATAAAAGCAGAATACAATGATTTGCAAATCCTCTTCAGCCTATATTCAATTGAATACACTGCAAAGACAAGATACTTAAAGTTTGAACTGGAAAACATTGTTATTTTTGGCAAATATTAGCTCGTTTTATGCCTGCAACATGTTTCAAAAAAGCTGGCACAAGTGGCAAAAATCACTGAAAAAGTTGAGGAATGCTCATCAAACACTTATATGGAAAATCCCACAGGTGAACAGGCTAATTGGGAACAGGTGGGTGCCATGATTGGGTATAAAAGCAGCTTCCATGAAATGCTCAGTCATATACAAACAAGGATGGGGCGAGGGTCACCACTTTGTGAACAAATGTGTGAGCAAATTGTCAAACAGTTTAAAAACAACATTTCTCAACGAGCTATTGCAGGGAATTTATGGATTTCACCATCTAAGGTCCGTAATATCATCAAAAGGTTCAGAGAATCTGGAGAAATCAATGCAAGGCCGAACACCAACATTTAATTTTTGGTCGATTTTGAGAGTTCTAACTAGAAAATGGCACCGATCCAGTCATTGTCTTTCATTGGATTGTTTTTCTGATTGGCAAGGTAAAGTCACATGGTTCTAACACCATAAAGCCAAATGTTCCTTGCCCAATTAGGAAAAATGGGTGAAATTGTGTAGTTGTGGTTCAGAAAAGTAAAGAAGAGTGTACCTGACAGTGAAAGATGTACTCAGGTGTTGCCTTTTTGAACTTGATGTTCCACACCAGGGCCACACCGTCTGGGTCATGGGGGGCATCTTCATTGTTGTTATAGGAGGCCACGAGCAACTCAGGATACTAAATGGCAGAGAGAGGACCAAACTTGATAGTCAACACCTGTCATTGTGTCACCAACTGAAAGTCTTACCTGAGGGGACCAGTCAAGACAGGTGACAACGCGATGTTTGGACCAATGCTCGTCGTAGAAAAGTCTACTGAATGACAAACTGGAGCCTCCAGCCAGATCTCTAGAAACACACAGCATATATCAGTATTTCCTAACCATAGGATGAGGGCCCATTGTAGAGGGCTGCCAAAAAATATATGTTTCCCAGCTGTGGTACTTAGTTGTAATACACTTTTTCACCATTTATGACCGTATTGACAATATCAAGCAAACAGAAGAAGTCTGGAGCTAAAGTCAGAGAAGTTTCTTAAGTGCAAAAATAATGACTAAAGTGGTAAAGCTGTATTTTTGTTTGCACTTAAATTTTATTGACAGTTTAGTTTAAAAACATATTTATTATTTATGAATGGATTTACTCCTCTCTGAGCTGCCACCTTAACGTGGTAGAGGAGTTTGCGTGTCCCAATGATCCTAGGAGCTATGTTGTCCGGGGGCTTCCATGCCCCCTGGTAGGGTCTCCCAAGACAAACAGGTCCTAGGTGAGGGATCAGACAAAGAGCAGCTCGAAGACTTCTATGGAAATGCAAGAACCGAGACTCAGATTTCCCTCGCCCGGACGCGGGTCACCGGGGCCCCCCTCCGGAGCCAGGCCCGGAGTTGGGGCACGATGGCGAGCGCCTGGTGGCCGGGCCTGTCCCCATGGGGCCCGGCCGGGCACAGCCCGAAGAGGCAACGTGGGTCCCCCCTCCAATGGGCTCACCACCCATAGCAGGGGCCATAGAGGTCGGGTGCAATGTGAGCTGGGCGGTAGCCGAAGGCAGGGCACTTGGCGGTCCGATCCTCGGCTACAGAAGCTAGCTCTTGGGACGTGGAACGTCACCTCGCTGGGGGGGAAGGAGCCTGAGCTAGTGCGCGAGGTAGAGAAGTTCCGGTTGGATATAGTCGGACTCACCTCGACGCACAGCAAGGGCTCTGGAACCAGTTCTCTCGAGAGGGGATGGACTCTCTTCCACTCTGGCGTTGCCAGCAGTGAGAGGCGACGGGCTGGGGTGGCAATTCTTGTTGCCCCCCGGCTCAGAGCCTGCATGTTGGAGTTCAACCCGGTGGACGAGAGGGTAGCTTCCCTCCGCCTTCGGGTGGGGGGACGGGTCCTGACTGTTGTTTGCGCTTACGCGCCAAACAGCAGCTCAGAGTACCCACCCTTTTTGGATTCACTCGAGGGAGTACTTGAGAGTGCTCCCCCGGGTGATTCCCTCGTTCTACTGGGGGACTTCAACGCTCATATTGGCAACGACAGTGAAACCTGGAGAGGCGTGATTGGGAAGAATGGCCGCCCGGATCTGAACCCAAGTGGTGTTTTGTTATTGGACTTTTGTGCCCGTCACGGATTGTCCATAACGAACACCATGTTCAAGCATAAGGGTGTCCATATGTGCACTTGGCACCAGGACACCCTAGGCCGCAGTTCTATGATCGACTTTGTAGTTGTGTCATCAGATTTGCGGCCTCATGTTTTGGACACTCGGGTGAAGAGAGGGGCGGAGCTTTCTACCGATCACCACCTGGTGGTGAGTTGGCTGCGATGGTGGGGGAGGATGCCGGACAGACCTGGCAGGCCCAAACGCATTGTGAGGGTTTGCTGGGAACGTCTGGCAGAGTCTCCTGTCAGAGAGAGTTTCAATTCCCACCTCCGGAAGAACTTTGAACATGTCACGAGGGAGGTGCTGGACATTGAGTCCGAGTGGACCATGTTCCGCACCTCTATTGTCGAGGCGGCTGATTGGAGCTGTGGCCGCAAGGTAGTTGGTGCCTGTCGTGGCGGTAATCCTAGAACCCGTTGGTGGACACCGGCGGTGAGGGATGCCGTCAAGCTGAAGAAGGAGTCCTATCGGGTTCTTTTGGCTCATGGGACTCCTGAGGCAGCGGACAGGTACCGACAGGCCAAGCGGTGTGCGGCTTCAGCGGTCGCGGAGGCAAAAACTCGGACATGGGAGGAGTTCGGGGAAGCCATGGAAAACGACTTCCGGACGGCTTCGAAGCGATTCTGGACCACCATCCACCGCCTCAGGAAGGGGAAGCAGTGCACTACCAACACCGTGTATGGTGCGGATGGTGTTCTGCTGACCTCGACTGCGGAAGTTGTGGATCGGTGGAGGGAATACTTCGAAGACCTCCTCAATCCCACCAACACGTCTTCCTATGAGGAAGCAGTGCCTGAGGAATCTGTGGTGGGCTCTCCTATTTCTGGGGCTGAGGTTGCTGAGGTAGTTAAAAAGCTCCTCGGTGGCAAGGCCCCGGGGGTGGATGAGATCCGCCCGGAGTTCCTTAAGGCTCTGGATGCTGTAGGGCTGTCTTGGTTGACAAGACTCTGCAGCATCGCGTGGACATCGGGGGCAGTACCTCTGGATTGGCAGACCGGGGTGGTGGTTCCTCTCTTTAAAAAGGGGAACCGGAGGGTGTGTTCTAACTATCGTGGGATCACACTCCTCAGCCTTCCCGGTAAGGTCTATTCAGGTGTACTGGAGAGGAGGCTACGCCGGATAGTCGAACCTCGGATTCAGGAGGAACAGTGTGGTTTTCGTCCTGGTCGTGGAACTGTGGACCAGCTCTATACTCTCGGCAGGGTCCTTGAGGGTGCATGGGAGTTTGCCCAACCAGTCTACATGTGCTTTGTGGACTTGGAGAAGGCATTCGACCGTGTCCCTCGGGAAGTCCTGTGGGGAGTGCTCAGAGAGTATGGGGTTTCGGACTGTCTGATTGTGGCGGTCCGCTCCCTGTATGATCAGTGTCAGAGCTTGGTTCGCATTGCCGGCAGTAAGTCGGACACGTTTCCGGTGAGGGTTGGACTCCGCCAAGGCTGCCCTTTGTCACCGATTCTGTTCATAACTTTTATGGACAGAATTTCTAGGCGCAGTCAAGGCGTTGAGGGGATCCGGTTTGGTGGCTGCAGGATTAGGTCTCTGCTTTTTGCAGATGATTTGGTCCTGATGGCTTCATCTGGCCAGGATCTTCAGCTCTCACTGGATCGGTTCGCAGCTGAGTGTGAAGCGACTGGGATGAGAATCAGCACCTCCAAGTCCGAGTCCATGGTTCTCGCCCGGAAAAGGGTGGAGTGCCATCTCCGGGTTGGGGAGGAGATCTTGCCCCAAGTGGAGGAGTTCAAGTACCTCGGAGTCTTGTTCACGAGTGAGGGAAGAGTGGATCGTGAGATCGACAGGCGGATCGGTGCGGCGTCTTCAGTAATGCGGACGCTGTATCGATCCGTTGTGGTGAAGAAGGAGCTGAGCCGGAAGGCAAAGCTCTCAATTTACCGGTCGATCTACGTTCCCATCCTCACCTATGGTCATGAGCTTTGGGTTATGACCGAAAGGACAAGATCACGGGTACAAGCGGCCGAAATGAGTTTCCTCCGCCGGGTGGCGGGGCTCTCCCTTAGAGATAGGGTGAGAAGCTCTGTCATCCGGGGGGAGCTCAAAGTAAAGCCGCTGCTCCTCCGCATCGAGAGGAGCCAGATGAGGTGGTTCGGGCATCTGGTCAGGATGCCACCCGAGCGCCTCCCTAAGGAGGTGTTTAGGGCATGTCCGACCGGTAGGAGGCCACGAGGAAGACCCAGGACACGTTGGGAAGACTATGTCTCCCGGCTGGCCTGGGAACGCCTCGGGATCCCCCGGGAGGAGCTGGACGAAGTGGCTGGGGAGAGGGAAGTCTGGGCTTCCCTGCTTAGGCTGCTGCCCCCGCGACCCGACCTCGGATAAGCGGAAGAAGATGGATGGATGGATGGATGAATGGATTTAATTGTATGTATTTTAGCACTACATAATTGTATGTACATGTATTTTTTGTCAGTTATTTACAGAGGTGTGGACTCGAGTCACATGACTTGGACTCGAGTCAGACTCGAGTCATGAATTTGATGACTTTAGACTCGACTTGACAAAATGTAAAAAGACTTTCAACTCGACTTAGACTTTAACATCAATGACTTGTGACTTCACTTGGACTTGAGCCTTTTGAATTGACATGACTTGACATGACTTGCTACTTTCCCCAAAACCCAAAGATGAAAAAGTTATTCGGGAGCGCTCCGTATTTTTCATTGTGTACTTGTCTATCAGCGTTGCGTGTTGTACTGAGCTCAGTACAACAGCCAATCAAATTAGATCTACTTTGTTTTCATCACACAGCATTCATCCAATCAAATTGCAGGACAACCAACGAAGAAGACATGTCCAAACCACACGCCAGTGAACAAAAAATGATACCTAAAATAATTTTGTTTGGGTATAAAAATTACGAGGTGGTCAACACAAAACGGTTTGCAGTATGCAACACATGCGGTTCGAAAATTACTGATGGAGAGGCAACAACTTCCAACTTCGTCCGGCATTTGAAGTTGCACAAAGAACGGTAAGTTTTGAATGTAAGATAACGTTTATTGGCTAAGTAACGTGACTTTTATTTGCTGTGTAGTTAAATCAGTGAGGCTGTAAACTCACTGCTAACGTTATAACGTTATTGCAAACACGGGCATCTGTTGCAGTTCACTACCTCATTCATACTTTTTGTTCAGTGATTTTTTTTAACCAGGGTTACGTTAGTCAATATATCACACGTAACGTTAGACGGCGGTCAGCAGCACCGCATATTTTAGCCACCTAAAAAAAGACAAAAATAGTAAAATAAAGGTAAAATAAATACTATGCCCCCATCGTGCACAAATGACTGACAGACTCTTGGCTAATTTGGTCTTTTGCAAATGCAATGCAGCATAGGGCCCTGACATATAAAAAGTACAACTTTTTTGTTATGTTCACGTATATGTCATGTTTTTTCAATGTTAACACTTTTGTACAAATAAGTACATTTGCACTTTATTTTTTAATGTGTTTGTTCTGTAAAGGAATGAGTTAATGTTTAAAATGACTGGTTAATAGTGCTATTATAAAGTGCAATGTCAGCACAATTTTCTTTCCTGCAATTTAAAATGCACTTGTTTTAATAAATAAATACAGCGTTTGAAAAGCATACACAATCTGTGTTAATATATTAGTCTGTGGTTAAAAGGACTTGAAAGGACTCGAAACTCAAAATGCAGGACTTAGGACTTGACTTGAGACTTTCCAGTCTTGACTTTGGACTTGACTCGGGGCTTGCCTGTCTTGACTCGGGACTTGACTCGGACTTGAGGGCAAAGACTTGAGACTTACTTGTGACTTGCAAAACAATGACTTGGTCCCACCTCTGGTTATTTATGGTTCGCTTTGTATGCACTATATTTGATTAGTACTTATTTTTCTTATCAGCCTGACCTAAGCCTAAGATTTATGTGTTTAAGAAAGAATCATCCTTGTGATGAACACATGCTTTCATATCATTTGACAAGGTTGTAAACTGTAAGTCGGTGAGATAGATTTATTGTTTTATTATTGTTCTTCATGTTAGAATTATTGTCTAAATCCTGGATGTAACAACAAGAAAAAGAAAGATAGCACTTAATATCATTAATATACTGATACAAGGTATGGATATCTGGATCAATCACCCCTAGTTCACATTAAAGCTTTAGCCGTTAGTTTCTTGGGTCGTCCTGCTCGCTGTGTCGCATGCTTAGCCACTCCTATTCCTCTATTCATCGAGTTATAACGCTACCGGAAGAAGCGTGGTTTATTTTCCACCGTTGTGGTGCCGAGTAGTATCTTAGGATGTCGTTGTGCTTTGTGAAGCCCTTTGAGGCATTTGTGATTAAGGACTATATAAATCAACTTTGCTTGGTTATTGAATCTTCTTCAAATCTAGAGTAAGATGACTGATTTAGTGTTAATATAAGAATGGTCGCGGGCCCTCTCTATATACAGTATATACAAACCCCTTTTCCATATGAGTTGGGAAATTGTGTTAGATGTAAATATAAACGGAATACAATGATTTGCAAATCATTTTCAAGCCATATTCAGTTGAATATGCTACAAAGACAACATATTTGATGTTCAAACTGATAAGCGTTTTTTTTTTTGCAGATAATCATTAACTTTAGAATTTGATGCCAGCAACACGTGACAAAGAAGTTGGAAAAGGTGGCAGTAAATACTGATAAAGTTGAGGAATGCTCATCAAACACTTATTTGGAACATCCCACAGGTGTGCAGGCAAATTGGGAACAGGTTGGTGCCATGATTGGGTATAAAAACAGCTTCCCAAAAAATGCTCAGTCTTTCACAAGAAAGGATGGGGCAAGGTACACCCCTTTGTCCACAACTGCGTGAGCAAATAGTCAAAACAGTTTAAGAACAACATTTCTCAAAGTGCAATTGCAAGAAATTTATGGATTTCAACATCTACGGTCCATAATATCATCAAAGGTTCAGAGAATCTGGAGAAATCAGTCCACGTAAGCGGCAGGGCCGGAAACCAACATTGAATGACCGTGACCTTCGATCCCTCAGACGGCACTGTATCAAAAACCGACATCAATCTCTAAAGGATATCACCACATGGGTTCAGGAACACTTCAGAAACCACTGTCACTAAATACAGTTTGTTGCTACATCTGTAAGTGCAAGTTAAAGCTCTACTATGCAAAGCGAAAGCCATTTATCAACAACATCCAGAAACGCCGCTGGCTTCTCTGGGCCCGAGATCATCTAAGATAGAATGATGCAAAGTGGAAAAGTGTTCTGTGGTCTGACGAGTCCACATTTCAAATTGTTTTTGGAAATATTCGACATCGTGTCATCCGGACCAAAGGGGAAGCGAACCATCCAGGCTGTTTTCGACGCAAAGTTCAAAGGTCAGCATCTGTGATAGTATGGGGGTGCATTAGTGCCCAAGGCATGGGTAACTTACACATCTGTGAAGGCACCATTAATGCTGAAAGGTACATACAGGTTTTGGAACAACATATGCTGCCATCTTAGCGCCGTCTTTTTCATGGACGCCCCTGCTTATTTCAGCAAGACAATGCCAAGCCACATTCAACATGTGTTACAACAGCGTGGCTTCGTAAAAAAAGAGTGCGGGTACTTTCCTGGCTCTGCCTGCAGTCCAGACCTGTCTCCCATCAAAAATGTGTGGCGCATTATGAAGCGTAAAATACGACAGTGGAGACCCCGGACTGTTGAACGACTGAAGCTCTTCATAAAACAAGAATGGGAAAGAATTCCACTTTCAAAGCTTCAACAATTAGTTTCCTCGGTTCCCAATCGTTTATTGAGTGTTGTTAAAAGAAAAGGTGATGTAACACAGTGGTGAACATGCCCTTTCCCAACTACTTTGGCACGTGTTGCAGCCATGAAATTCTAAGTTAATTATTATTTGTAAAAAAAAAAATAAAGTTTATGAGTTTGAACATCAAATATCTTGTCTTTGTAGTGCATTCAATTAAATATGGGTTGAAAAGGATTTGCAAATCATTGTACTCCGTTTATATTTACATCTAACACAATTTCCCAACTCACATGGAAACGGGGTTTATAGTTGGGCTCCAAGGCCAAAAATAAATGTCTTACCTGCTGCATCCAAACATGGGAAATAAATACGGTCCACTCACCCTTCCTTGTCCTCCAGGGCTCGACCGCTGTAGTCGAAAAAGACGTCTGCGCTCTCGGCCAGAGCTCGCTCCATCACCCGGATGCTGCAGTCGAAGAACGTCTGAAACTCGCTGGAGTGAAGTATTTGCTGCCTTTCCTCCTCCGTCAGTTCCCGTAGCGCAGGGCAAGGACCTGGCGGGAGAAAACATGGAAGTTTATGTTACCTTGTGTTCCAAGAGTACCTCAAATTACGACTTCTACTATCGAGCTTGTGACTCTAAACACACGTCGCCCATTGAGATGAATTGAAATCCATCAATTATTTGCTTGGCCCCTCAAACAGCACAATTTTAACATGTAAAAGGAAAATCTCACTTTTAGAGTCATTTTTTTTGTACTGTAAAGTTCAAATTTGAATGACAATAAAAAGGAAGTCTAAGTCTAAGATAGTGCTGGAAGATTACTTTGCTCATTATTGAAATCACGATTATTTACTATGTTATGTAAAATACATTTTTGTTTTAAACAAACAGTATGTTAACTGGGTGTTCATTTCAAAATGAAATGTAACAAAAAACAATTCATCAGTTATAAAATAAATTGTACAAAAGTAAAAATCAATATGCCATTGCAGAGTGCCATCATAAAGTGCAAACAAGTGAAAAAATCCATCCATCCATTTCTGCCTCGTGTGTGTTTGCTAACAAAAACATTATTCCATTCGTTGTTTATGCCAGTCTTTGAGAGGTGGATGGATAGGGGGTCCCTCGCGACACGCTTGATGTTACGCTCGTCTGAACATCCGGGTCTTGCACCGCTGGCGGGCGGCTTGCCCTGTGAGCAACCGTAACTCTGTTTGGATTATTAGCTTCATGTAGCGGGCAAACAAAGAAGAGAAGTGTCTTTAATGTTTAACCTGTCGCCACAACTCAATTATTTGTTTCAATGTGCACACCAGTGCAGCTTTGCCGTGCAACTTGTTGTGGCGTTTGTTTGTTTGTATGCACAGGAGCATTTCCGAGTTTACACGAAGGTTGGGGAGGAGGATGCCTGGAGTACGGCAAGGTGTGTGGGCGTGTTCCGGTTTTAAAATGTGGGCCACTCTACGGGAGAGAAGGGCACCGATGTAATAATGCATTTAATTTTCAAAACATTTTCAGGAGCTACAGGCGACCAGCTGATCAATTTAGTATAAGTCAACCTCTCACTCACTCTTACTCACATGTTCATATACATGTTCATACACATGTTCATACACATATTCAAATACATGTTCATGTACATGTTCATATACCTGTTCATACAGATGTTCATACACATATTCAAATACATGTTCATGTACATGTTCATATAAATGTTCATACACATGTTCATACACATATTCAAATACTTGTTCATGTACATCTACATGTTCATGTACATGTTCATATAAATGTTCATGTACATGTTCATATAAATGTTTATATACATGTTCTTATACATGTACATGTTCATATACAAGTCCATATACATGTTCATACACATGTTCATACACATATTCAAATACATGTTCATGTACATGTTCATATACCTGTTCATACAGATGTTCATACACATATTCAAATACATGTTCATGTACATGTTCATATACCTGTTCATACAGATGTTCATACACATATTCAAATACATGTTCATATACATGTTCATATAAATGTTCATGTACATGTTCATATAAATGTTCATATACATGTTCTTATACATGTACATGTTCATATACAAGTCCATATACATGTTCATATACATGTTCATATTTACGTTCATATACATGTACTGTACATGTCCATATACATGTCCATATACATGTTTATGTTCATATACATGTTCATGTACATGTTCATGTACATGTGCATATACATGTTCAAGTACATGTTCATGTACATGTTCATATACATGTTCATATAAATGTTCATATACATGTTATTATACATGTACATGTTCATATGCATGTCCATATACATGTTTATGTTCATATACATGTTCATATACACGTTCATATACTTGTACTGGACATGTCCATATACATGTTCATGCTCAAATACATGTTCATATACATGTTCATATACATGTTCATGTACATGTTCATATACATGTTCTTATACATGTACATGTTCATATACAAGTCCATATACATCAAATCAAATCAAATCAACTTTATTTATAGAGCACATTTAAAATTTACCACAGGGGTAGCCAAAGTGCTGTACAATGAGCAGGTTAAAAGATAAAACGAGTACCGAGCAAACAACACAACACAAACAGAACACGATAAAAAATAAATAATTAAAATAGAATTAATAAAAACATAAAAACAGGATCACAGCAGGTGTATTATGGGGCGCCATTGCAGGATGGATATCACTCAGTGTTAAAAGCCATGGAATAAAAGTATGTTTTTAAGAGAGATTTAAAAACAGGAAGTTTTTCATGTTCATATACATGTTCATGTTCATATTTACGTTCATATACATGTACTGTACATGTCCATATACATGTCCATATACATGTTTATGTTCATATACATGTTCATGTCCATGTACATGTTCATATACATGTTCATGTACATGTTCATGTACATGTGCATTTACATGTTCAAGTACATGTTCATGTACATGTTCATATACATGTTCATGTACCGGTACATGTTCATATAAATGTTCATATACATGTTATTATACATGTACATGTTCATATGCATGTCCATATACAAGTCCATATACATGTTCATGTTCATATACATGTTCATATACACGTTCATATACTTGTAATATACATGTCCATATACATGTTCATGTTCATGTACATGCTCAAATACATGTTCATATACATGTTCATGTACATGTTCATATACATGTACATGTTCATATACATGTACATGTTCATATACATGTCCATATACAAGTCTATATACATGTTCATATACATGTTCATATACATGTTCATGTTCAGATACATTTTCATATACATGTAATGTACATGTCCATATACATGGGATGATGTTCGTTAAGATATTATCGATGTCGATGCCATTATCAAATCTTCTTATCGAACCGATTCCTTATCAAATCTCTTATCAAATCCAGATAGGTTGTTGTGTGTGCACTGAGTTCCAAAAGCCGTAGATGTTATGTGACTGGGCCGGCACGCTGTTTATATGGAGGAAAGGCGGACGTGAGTGAGGACAGCATGCGGCCGTTATAGGGTGAAGGTTTCAGGTGAGAGAGGACACTAAAGGCACGCCCCCAGTGAGCATATAGTGCTGCTATGTGCGTTGTAAATAAAAAAAAAATTGCCGACAAACACATCACCAACATGGACGAGGTGCCGCTCACTTTCGACATCCCGGTGAAGCACACCGTGGAGAAGAAGGGGACCAGCACGGTAGCGAATTCATACGCACAACAGGGCAAGAGAAGTCAGCTTTTACTGTTGTGCTAGCTTGCTATGCTAATGGACAGAAACTGCCACCTATGGTGATTTTCAAGGGGAAGACGCTGCCGAAAGAAAAGTTTCCACCTGGAGTCATCATTAAAGGCCTACTGAAATGCTATTTTCTTATTTAAACGGGGATAGAAGGTCCATTCTATGTGTCATACTTGATCATTTCGCGATATTGCCATATTTTTGCTGAAAGGATTTAGTAGAGAACATCGACGATAAAGTTCGCAACTTTTGGTCGCTGATAAAAAAAGCCTTGCCTGTACCGGAAGTAGCAGACGAGTAGCGTGACGTCACAGGTTGTGGAGCTCCTCACATCTGCACATTGTTTACAATCATGGACACCAGCAGCGAGAGCGATTCGGACCGAGAAAGCGACGATTTCCCCATTAATTTGAGCGAGGATGAAAGATTTGTGGATGAGGAAAGTGAGAGTGAAGGACTAGAGGGCAGTGGGAGCGATTCAGAAGATGCTGTGAGAGGGACCTGATATTCAGCTGGGAATGACTAAAACAGTAAATAAACACAAGACATATATATACTCTATTAGCCACAACACAACCAGGCTTATATTTAATATGCCACAAATTAATCCCGCATAACAAACACCTCCCCCCTCCCGTCCATATAACCCGCCAATACAACTCAAACACCTGCACAACACACTCAATCCCACAGCCCAAAGTACCGTTCACCTCCCCAAAGTTCATACAGCACTTATATTTCCCCAAAGTTACGTACGTGACATGCACATAGCGGCACGCACGTACGGGCAAGCGATCAAATGTTTGGAAGCCGCAGCTGCATGCATACACGGTACCGCGTCTGCGCATCCAACTCAAAGTCCTCCTGGTAAGAGTCTCTGTAGTCCCAGTTCTCCACAGGCCAATGGTAAAGCTTGACTGTCATCTTCCGGGAATGTAAACAATGAAACACCGGCTGTGTTATCCGGCACAACAGTCAAGGGGTGCATTCTACGGCTGGGGTGCGTTATCCGGCACAACACCTGCCGCAATACACCGCTTCCCACCTACAGCTTTCTTCTTTGCTGTCTCCATTGTTCATTGAACAAATTGCAAAAGATTCACCAACACAGATTCCCAGAATACTGTGGAATTTTGCGATGAAAACAGACGACTTAATAGCTGGCCACCATGCTGTCCCAAAATGTCCTCTACAATCCGTGACGTCACGCGCAGGCGTCATCATACCGAGACGTTTTCAGCAGGATATTTCGCGCGAAATTTAAAATTGCACTTTAGTAAGCTAACCGGCCGTATTGGCATGTGTTGCAATGTTGAGATTTCATCATTGATATATAAACTATCAGACTGCGTGGTCGGTAGTAGTGGGTTTCAGTAGGCCTTTAAGGCTGGACATGGGTGTAAACAGGACATTCAAAGTGAAGTTGTGAGCGTCATGGGAGCGATGGATGACAGACAACACGGCTTCACGAAAACTGGGAGGGAGTGGATCAATCTAATCTAATCTAATCTAATGTAATGGAGTCTCGCTGGGGTAGGCTCCGCAGGATAGAATGTGTGTGTGCTCCATCCATTACCTTCTTTGTGTTCCGTGTCATCTTCATCCTGCACCTCCTGTGTTTCCATCACTTCTTCATCTTCTTCTTCCTCTTCTTCTTCTTCAAGACACAGAGAGCACTTGTGTTAATCAACAGCTGTTCACATTTTCTCTGACCTCCCGCTGTGAACCCTCCCCCGCCTCCCACCCCCTTCGTAGCCAAATAATCTTTGCCAGACTCGCACGGGAAACATTTGCTCCAAACTGGTTTTTTTACGCCATGCAGAGGATTTCCTTCAAGCGTGTACTGTAAGTGAGCATGAAAACCACGAGTGTGCTGAGCATGTTTTCATGTGTTCACATCTTAATGTCTTCATGTCATCATGTCTTCATGTGCTCATGTGCATGCAAAGAGGAAATCAGCCCTCCCCTTCATGTCTTTCTCTCACCTTTGACCCCGAGCAATGGCGTGTGTGTGCAGAAGGGGAGTCCCGCTACATTGCTCCAATCAGGTTAGCAATTACACTTGACTCTCCAGGCGTGAAAGGTGGGGGTCAACACAGACACCTGCTTGTCAGACGCTGACCCCCAAAGTCCCCTCAGGCCGCTGGTTTCTAACCGGGAACACCTCCCTCCTCCTTTCTCTCGCCAAACACATGCTGAGAGTCTCTGGAGACCTCGCTGACACTGTGGCGAGACACCTGTGCTCTGCCAACACACACACACACACACACACACACGCTTGCACGCACACACACGTGGCCCTTGCCCACAGTGCCAGGGGTGGTGAGGGGTTAACTGGCGGAGGTCAAACTGACAACAGGCGCTTAGTGCAGTGGAAGGAAGTGACTGCATCAATCTGATGTGACCCCTCCCTGTCTTTACACACGCACACACACAAACACACGCACACACACGGTGTGTTTAAGTCAGCCGGAGTACGATCTTGGGCAATGTTCAAGCACTGTCTTAGAGGTCGCTGGCTGTCGGGATGTTCATGAGGAGGACGTGTGGAAGTTGTTCATGACCTCAGTGCCCTACAAGACTGCCCCTGGCCCTCTTTCTTGCTCTTGCTGATTTGCATACTGCACACACACAAAGACACACACACACACACACACACACACACACACACACACACACACAAGAAAGGACTAATCAATCACATCTTTCCTGATGTTTATTCTTCAGCAAGTGTCCGAGTTTTACAGATATTCTACAAACACTAAATAATATAGACATGCTTCTTTTCATGGTATGTATATGTATATGCATATGTGTGTGCGTATGTTTATACACACACACACACACATATGCATATATACAAAACCCAAGACCAGTGAAGTTGGCACGTTGTGTAAAACGTAAATAAAAACAGAATACAATGATTTGCAACTCCCTTTCAACCTATATTCAATTGAATGGAGTGCAAAGACAAGATATTTAACGTTATTATTTTTTGCAAATATTAGCTCATTTGGAATTTGATGCCTGCAACATGTTTAAAAAAAAAGCTGGCACAAATGGCAAAAAAGACTGAGTAAGTTGAGGAATGCTCATCAAACACTTATTTGGAAAATCCCACAGGTGAACAGGCTAATTGGGAAAATGTGGGTGCCATGAAATGCTCAGTCATTCACAAACAAGGATGGGGCGAGGGTCACCACTTTGTGAACAAATGTGTGAGCAAATTGTCGAACAGTTTAACAACAACATTTCTCAACGAGCTATTGCAAGGAATTTAGGGATTTCACCATCTACGGTCCGTAATATCATCAAAAGGTTCAGAGAATCTGGAGAAGCACGTGAGCGGCAAGGCCCGTGACCTTCAATCCCTCAGACGGTACTGCATCAAAAAGCGACATTAGTGTGTAAAGGATATCACCACATGGGCTTAAGAACACTTCAAAAAAACACTGTCAGTAACTACAGTTGGTCGCTACATCTGTAAGTGCAAGTTAAAACTCTACTATGCAAAGCCAAAGCCATTTATCAACAACACCCAGAAACGCAGCTGACTTCGCTGGGCCCGACCTCATCTAAGATGGACTGATGCAAAGTGGGAAAAGTGTTCTGTGGTCTGACTAGTCCACATTTCAAATTTAGAAACTGTGGACGTCGTGTCCTCCGGACCAAAGAGGAAAAGAACCATTCGGACTGTTATAGGCACAAAGTTCAAAAACCAGCATCTGTGATGGTATGTGGTGTATTAGTGCCCAAGGCCCCCTTCAAAAATTGGTCTCCTCTGTTGATTGGCAACACTAAATTGGCCCCAGTGTGTGAATGAGAGTGTGAATGTTGTCTATCTGTGTTGGCCCTGCGATGAGGCCTGCGATGAGGTGGTGACTTGTCCAGGGTGTACCCCGCCTTCCGCCCGAATGCAGCTGGGATAGACTCCAATGATTTGGTGAATTTGCAAACAGCTAAAATTATGTACAAAGCAAACTATAACCTGCTAGCCAAGGATGTACACCAATTCTTCTCAGCAGAAGAGGAGAACTATAACCCCAGAGAAAAATTTAACTTAAAGCCTTTAGTATATAAGTATGTGGAATGGATTAATAAACAATGTACTAATATGATCCAGTTGAAGAAAGTGTTCAAACATTAAGTGTTTACAAAGTACAAAGAATAACAAAAACATTGTTGGAAATAAGATA
The DNA here is from genome assembly GCF_033978685.3 of Nerophis lumbriciformis. NCBI lineage: Eukaryota > Metazoa > Chordata > Actinopteri > Syngnathiformes > Syngnathidae > Nerophis > Nerophis lumbriciformis. The sequence goes on along the minus strand of NC_084568.2, from coordinate 28,100,457 downwards.
TTATTCATCTCATTATATTTCTGTTTGTTTCAAACATGTATGCAATCTCAGCATGTTACATCACATATTACACATTTTCATTTGTCAATACAACATGTCTGAAAAGGAGTAGAAAGAAGCAAAGCTTATTTTGGACTTCATAGCAACTTCTAACACATGTACTGATTCCTTCTTCTCAAACTTGTTGAAACCATTGCATTCTAGGTACCACCATTCACTTTTGAGATTAATAACTCATTTAAATCAAGCTCAAGATGTTTATCAAATGTCTTCTTCCTTGTACTTTGTAAACACTTGTAGTTTTAATAGCGTCTTAAATTGGATGATATCAGTACACTGTTTGACATCTTTGCCTGATCCATTCTACAATTTCATTCCACATACTGATGTACTAAAGCAGGGGTCTCAAACTCAATTTACCTGGGGGCCACTGGATGCAGAAACTGGGTGAGGCTGGGCCGCGAGAAAAGATTTCTTAAAAAAATATAACATGCACTTTTTAATGAATTCACCTTCTTTGAATGGCTATCCCGCCCTAGCAACATACTTACCAACCCTCCCGATTTTTCCGGGAGACTCCCGAATTTCAGTGCCCCTCCAGACAATCTCCCGGGGCAACCATTCCCCCGAATTTGTCCCGATTTTCACCCGGACAATAATATTAAGGATAGCACTGCCTTTAACGTCCTCTACAACCTGTCGCCGCGTCCGCTTTTTCACCATACAAACAGCGTTCCGGCCCAGTAGCATGTTGATGAGGCTTCTGCATTCACACGTAAGTGACTGCAAGACATACTTGATCAAACCCCATACAGGTCACACTGAGGGTGGCCGTATAAACAACTTTATCACTGTTACAAAATATGCGCCACACTGTGAACCCACACCAAACAAGAATGACAAACACATTTCGGGAGAACATTGCAGCACAAACTCTTCCAGGCTGCAATATACACCCCATGCTACCACCAAACCCCGCCCCATTGATATAAATTGTGTTGATATAAATTGTGTTACAAATTGATAACAGGCAGTAAAAAAATGTGTTTGTAATTGCTCTGAAATGGAAAAGGGATTATATTAAATAAGCTTTGCTTCTTCATACTCCTTTTTGGAAATGTAAAGATGAAATGAAAAATATGTCAAATACAAACCCCGTTTCCATATGAGTTGGGAAATTGTGTTAGATGTAAATGTAAATGTTCAAACTCATAAACTTTATTTTTTTTTGCAAATAATAATTAACTTAGAATTTCATGGCTGCAACACGTGCCAAAGTAGTTGGGAAAGGGCATGTTCACCACTGTGTTACATGGCCTTTCCTTTTAACAACACTCAGTAAACGTTTGGGAACTGAGGAGACACATTTTTTAAGCTTCTCAGGTGGAATTATTTCCCATTCTTGCTTGATGTACAGCTTAAGTTGTTCAACAGTCCGGGAGTCTCCATTGTGGTATTTTAGGCTTCATAATGCGCCACACATTTTCAATGGGAGACAGGTCTGGACTACAGGCAGGCCAGTCTAGTACCCGCACTCTTTTACTATGAAGCCACATTGATGTAACACGTGGCTTGGCATTGTCTTGCTGAAATAAGCAGGGGCGTCCATGGTAACGTTGCTTGGATGGCAGCATATGTTGCTCCAAAACCTGTATGTACCTTTCAGCATTAATGGCGCCTTCACGGATGTGTAAGTTACCCATGTCTTGGGCACTAATACACCCCCATACCCTCATAGATGCTGGCTTTTCAACTTTGCGCCTATAACAATCCGGATGGTTCTTTTCCTCTTTGGTCTGGAGGACACGACGTCCACAGTTTCCCCAAAAAATTTGAAATGTGGACTCGTCAGACCACAGAACACTTTTCCACTTTGTATCAGTCCATCTTAGATGAGCTCAGGCCCAGCGAAGCCGACGGCGTTTCTGGGTGTTGTTGATAAACGGTTTTCGCCTTGCGTAGGAGAGTTTTAACTTGCACTTACAGATGTAGCGACCAACTGTAGTTACTGACAGTGGGTTTCTGAAGTGTTCCTGAGCCCATATGGTGATATCCTTTACACACTGATGTCGCTTGTTGATGCAGTACAGCCTGAGGGATCGAAGGTCACGGGCTTAGCTGCTTACGTGCAGTGATTTCTCCAAATTCTCTGAACCCTTTGATGATATTACGGACCGTAGATGGTGAAATCCCTAAATTCCTTGCAATAGCTGGTTGAGAAAGTTTTTTTTTAAACTGTTCAACAATTTGCTTACGCATTTGTTGACAAAGTGGTGACCCTCGCCCCATCCTTGTATGTGAATGACTGAGCATTTCATGGAATCTACTTTTATACCCAATCATGGCACCCACCTGTTCCCAATCTGCCTGTTCCAAATAAGTGTTTGATGAGCATTCCTCAACTTTATCAGTATTTATTGCCACCTTTCCCAACTTCTTTGTCACGTGTTGCTGGCATCAAAATCTAAAGTTAATGATTATTTGCACAAAAGAAAATGTTTATCAGTTTGAACATCAAATATGTTGTCTTTGTAGCATATTCAACTGAATATGGGTTGAAAATGATTTGCAAATCATTGTATTCCGTTTATATTTACATCTAACACAATTTCCCAACTCATATGGAAACGGGGTTTGTATGTGACGTATCATATTGAAACTATGCATAAACTTCAACCAAGCAGTTGTTGCAAAATGTTGGTACCGCGTGTGAATGTTTAAAGCTGAGCTTTGACCACGTTATGACGTGTTCCAAGGTCGTTCTCTGCTACATCCAGGTTTAATGTCCAAGTTTTGATAAAGTACGAGGTAGTCCTTACTATTCTTCATTAGAGATAGGCAGTCGTGATATGGAACTTTCAGGGCTATGTTCATGTAATATTAACATTCATGACGTCTTTTGAACAATTACCATATTTCAATGGCAGAAAAGACATCTTCAAACTGTGCTTGGGGCCCCACTTTGACGCCGCTGGTCATGTCTGTCCTACTTCCTTGGCCCTGTCATGCCCAGACCAGTGCTGAGGAATGTGTGCTGAGTAAGATGGGAGGAGCAAACAGAGAGGACAGAGCGACCGCATTGAAGGGGCCATCAAAGTGTCAAAGCCCAAGGAAGACCACAGGCCTCTGGACTGTGGAGCGAGGCTGCGTGATTCATGGTTAGTTCACTGATGGCTTGACAGTCCGCTTCTCCCAAGAAGGAATGCTTGATGTTGCTGCCATTTGCCATACATCAAGTTCCTCTGTCACAAGCAAAAATATCCTGGCTGCTTTTTGGGATGGAAACATACATTCATGTGTGCTTAAGTTGTCGCAGTGTGACATGGACAAGTGAGTCTTCACAAATCAAGCTAGAGTTCAGTCCAGCTTGCTGTGATGGTTTGATCCGACATGAATATTGTAATGCCTGTCATCCACCAGAAAACAACATACAAAAGCATGTTGTCATTTGCATTCTTACCATATTGCAAATGTATCTCAGCTAATGTCTCATTTTGGGTCAAGGGTAATGAAGCAGACCAAAGATTGCTTTGGTCTGCACTGTTACTCTGGGTTTTCTTTAAGAACATCTTTTTTTCTCTATAACAAATAAACCCTGTTCCATCATTGCCTGTGTCGCATTGGTCGGTCCACACCAGCGGCGATTGCTCCAAGACTGCAAGCCTAAAATGTCAACAAAAAATCAAATATGTACTTTTGTGTTTGCATTTCACCGACTACTAAATATGCACTAGAATGCATTCAACTTTTGTTCGGAATCGGCTACTCGGGCGACTTCTCATTCTTTGTGGTAGTGTTGAAGAGTCCTTTGACTTCAAGGGAATCAGCAATAATACAAATATAAAAAATAGACAGCACTGCCAGAGCATTTTTCAAGTTTCATTGCGTTGTTCCGAGTTGATATGGCGAATTCTTGAAGTGATGTTTTCTTTGTCAAATCTAGCATCTTTATTTTTTTTTTGTTATTGAAGACTGTTCTCGTGTTTAGAAAGTAGCTGAAAATGAGCTTCCCCTACTTGAAAGACCAACACACATCGGGTTGGGCATTGTTTGAATTTCGTATGATTCCGATTCCGGTTCCCAACTATTCTCGATTCTGATTCTTTTAAAGGGGAACATTATCACCAGACCTATGTAAGCGTCAATATATACCTTGATGTTGCAGAAAAAAGACCATATATTTTTTAACCGATTTCCGAACTCTAAATGGGTGAATTTTGGCGAATTAAACGCCTTTCTATTATTCGCTCTCGGAGCGATGACGTCACAACGGGAAGCAATCCGCCATTTTCTCAAACACCGAGTCAAATCAGCTCTGTTATTTTCCGTTTTTTCTACTGTTTTCCGTACCTTGGAGACATCATGCCTCGTCGGTGTGTTGTCGGAGGGTGTAACAACACGAACAGGGACGGATTCAAGTTGCACCAATGGCCCAAAGATGCGAAAGTGGCAAGAAATTGGACGTTTGTTCCGCACACTTTACCGACGAAAGCTATGTTACGACAGAGATGGGAAGAATGTGTGGATATCCTGCGACACTCAAAGCAGATGCATTTCCAATGATAAAGTCAAAGAAATCTGCCGCCAGACCCCCATTGAATCTGCCGGAGTGTGTGAGCAATTCAGGGACAAAGGGCCTCGGTAGCACGGCAAGCAATGGCGGCAGTTTGTTCCCGCAGACGAGCGAGCTAAACCCTCTGGATGTCTTGGCTCACACCGTCCCTTATGCCACCGAAGATGATCAAGAGAAGAATATCAACCCTAGCTTCCCTGGCCTGCTGACAACTCCAAAACTGGACAGATCAGCTTTCAGGAAAAGAGAGCGAATGAGGGTATGTCTACAGAATATATTAATTGATGAAAATTGGGCTGTCTGCACTCTCAAAGTGCATGTTGTTGCCAAATGTATTTCATATGCTGTAAACCTAGTTCATAGTTGTTAGTTTCCTTTAATGCCAAACAAACACATACCAATCGTTGGTTAGAAGGCGATCGCCGAATTTGTCCTCGCTTTCTCCCGTGTCGCTGGCTGTCGTGTCGTTTTCGTCGGTTTCGCTTGCATACGGTTCAAACCGATGTGGCTCAATAGCTTCAGTTTTTTCTTCAATTTCGTTTTTGCTACCTGCCTCCACACTACAACCATCCGTTTCAATACATGCGTAATCTGTTGAATCGCTTAAGCCGCTGAAATCCGAGTCTGAATCCGAGCTAATGTCGCTATAGCTTGCTGTTCTATGCGCCATGTTTGTTTGTGTTGGCATCACTGTGTGACGTCACAGGAAAATGGACGGGTGTATATAACGATGGTTAAAATCAGGCACTTTGAAGCTTTTTTTAGGGATATTGCGTGATGGGTAAAATTTTGAAAAAAACTTCGAAAAATAAAATAAGCCACTGGGAACTGATTTTTAATGGTTTTAACCCTTCTGAAATTGTGATAATGTTCCCCTTTAAAGCATCAGAATCCAAAATGTTCTATACATTTCTCACAAGACTATTTTCAACCAGAATATGAATATCAATCTTTTGAACTTGAATACAAATGTTGTGAAGTTTTTTTTCCCCACAAGTTTGATTTCTTTTTGAAAACCTCATGGGAAAAATAAATTCCCACATATCCAGTTGTTTATGTGACAGTGAGAGGGATGTTCCAATCAAGGTTTTATGCCACTGATTCCGATATCGATCATGAGTAAAATCGCCTGATGCTAATGTGTGTTTCTACCTTTACAAAGCTGCTGGAATTGTGAATTTCTCTTTGGAGATGAAGAAAGTATTTATCATCTGTGCCATAGATGCCCACACATGTATAACATGCAGCACCACTTGATGGGTCATCTTCTTTCAAATCAGCTTTCTTTGCAGTGCATGTTTTCTTTCTGCTCTAATTATTTTGTCTGGCACGATGTTTCCATGCACTAAATTAGTCTGATTTCTCAAAGGGTTTTTTGTTTTTTTGTATTTTCACCCCTTTGTGTGAAGTTAAGTGTCAACGCACTCTCTCTAATGAGACAGTTGGTCATACTGGGGGGCGCTTATTATCCTTTAGCGAGATTCATTTTGTTCATTTCCGGTTTACTTATAGGATGTCACATAAGCGTCTGTGGCTTCTGACAAGTTAAAAGCCTAGCTCTGTTGTGATGTCCGCAGTAATATTGACATAGATTAGAAATACTTTGCCTATAATGGCGATGTTGATGGTAAATAGCAAACAGCGTCAAGAAATGATCTTGTATTGCGCTACCAACGTGACACTACTACCAAGAATGAATCGGAGCAGAGGCAGGTCCGAAGTCAAGAAAGACTGACGGCAGAGTTTTTTTTCTAAGGAATTTTTGGACTAAGAATCATGAAAACAAAACTTTTGAATGTCTCGCAGTTCATTCTTACGGCAGCAAAGGCTCTGTGGATTTAAAGGAAGAAGTTTTAAATCCGAAGGAAAAGATCGTTGGTGTCCCGACTGATACTGTTCCAGATGGACTTGGACTATCTTGCCAGTTGTGTGGAATATAGAGTTCATGTTCGTCAGTTTGGAAATGCTGTGTGAAGAGGTTTGTGTAGGCTTTATTATTCTCCGTACGTGCTTCATTCTCTTTCATATGTCGTCCAGCATTAAGCCGGCATTCAACCTTTCCTTAGTTACCGTATTAAATAAATATCTGTTTCTTTTTTTTCCACCATTGATACGCATGTGCGACACATAGGTCCCTTCGGCCGCAAACCCCCCCTCGAAAGTTAAGTTAAAGATAAAGTACCACTGATAGTCACACACACACTAGGTGTGGTGAAATTACTCTCTGCATTTGACCCATCCCCTTGTTCCACCCCCTGGGAGGTGAGGGGTGGAGTAAGCAGCAGCGGTGGCCGCGCTCGGGAATCATTTTGGTGATTTAACCCCCAATTCTAACCCTTGATGCTGAGTGCCAAGCAGGGAGGTAATGGGTCACAGTTTTATAGTCTTTGGTATGACTCGGCTAGGGTTTGAACTCACGACCTACAGATCTCAGGGCGGACACTCCAACCACAAGGCCACTGAGATCTGGGGCCGTATTTATCAAGCGTCTTAGAGTGCCATTTTACACTTAAGTCCTGAGAATTTGCGAAATTTTGTCCTACTCTCAAACTTAAGAATAAAAGCTATTTATCAACTTTCTTAAGTCTAAGAATCACTCCTACTCTCCACGATATTTAAGAGACCTTCAGAGGTGTCCTAAGTGGTTAGGAGTTGCCAGCGGGGGATGGCACTGAGGCGAGAGAGACGTGCGCGAACGTTCAGGGAGCGGAAGGATGTCCTGGCTCTGTTTGATGACGAGCAGCTGATCAAACGGTATCGTTTAGACAGAGCGGGTAGTATTTTTGTCATAGATTTAATAAGGGGCGTCATCTCATCAGCAACATCACGCAGCAGAGCTTTCACAGCAGAACTAAAGGTCATCACAATGCTTCGATATCTCGCCACTGGGAAAATGAATTGGAAAGAAAAGGAAACATTTATTTTTGATTCATTGCCAATATTGTTTGTTTGTTTTGTATTATTTTGTAGTTTATTGTCAAAATATACACTCCCATTGTCCACTTAAATATTTCTAAGATATTTCTTTATTCTTAGACAAGGGATTCCCTTCCGTGATTGGTCATTTCTATGGACACAGAAATGACGTCACCTAAAATTCCGTTTACGGCAGATAGTAATGTCGTAATTCAGCTCTGAGTGTGACTCAGTCCTACACTTCGCTGAAAGTGTGAGTAAGACGCTTGATAACTAACTTTTAAGTGCAGCTTTCAGCGAAGAATTTCTTTACTCATAAGTCAACTCTTAGCAGACTTCTTAGGAGTAATTCTAAGACGCTTGATAAATACGGCCCCTGGTTTCCAATCACATAATCCAGGTGTGTTAGTCTGATTTTTTCAAAAACCGAACACCATCGAATTAAGGTGTTTCCATGGGCTCTGGGAG